>NC_056528.1:44712788-44889136 GCF_019175285.1 Sceloporus undulatus | reverse complement strand
TTCACTCTACAAAAGTATAGTGCTATGATTATACTTTAACTGCCATGTTTCCTTCCAAAGGCATTTTGGAGTTTGCAGATTTAGGCAAAAATATTTAAAATTCTTCATTAGGGGGTTTTCATGCCTCCTCAGACTCATAGGATCCAGCCATGGCAGTTAAAGGGGAATCATAGTGCTATAACAGTATAGTGTGAAAGATTGATTACATTTATAGTACCCCTTTCCTTCAATGAAATAAAGAGAGCATATATAGTGCCTCTTCCCACTAATATCCTCCTAATAATGATGTGAAGTAAATCAAGCCTAGAGAGAATAATTGGCTCAAAGTTGCCCAGGGAAGTTTCATGGCTCAATTTAGACATGGATCTCCTATCTGAGGAAGTAGGTTAAAGTCTACAAAAGCTCACACTATCAACATCTGTCTTTCAGTTAGTCTCAAATATGCTACAGGATCCCTGTGCATATTGATTTTCCAGATGAACACTGCTTTCAATTCTTTAGATGAGCCTGAGTACTTGCTGAAGTACAGTGAATAGTTAAAAGTGTATGTACAATGCAGCTGTGCCTTTTAACTAGGGTTCCCACCAGAGTGGACTTCTGTACCTTTAACTGCTGTGTATCTGTATACATGCCTTCAAATTGCTTCTCGACTTATGGTGACCCCATGAATTTCATAGGGTTTTCTTCGGCAAGTAATACTCAGAGGTGGTTTTGCCAGTTCTTTCCTCTGACATATAGCCTACAGCACCTGATATGTGTTGGCGGTCTCCCCTCCTAATATTAACCAGGGCTATCCTTTGCCTCCAAGATCAAACACGATTTGGTCCCTTTAGGGTATTTAGGCCTTTAATTGCTGTGTAGACGATGACATTTCATCAGGTCTTGCTTGTCAGGTAACCAGGCAATTCCCTCTTCCACACAACCATTAAAGGTAGAGGATTTAAAAGCAACTAACAATAAATCATCTCCAGTCTGGAGGTGCCCCCAGTCAGGTTTGAAGCAAGAGCCAATATCTTGGATGATTGGCTTTTTAAACATTAAATGGAGGGAGGCACCATCTTGTCCTTCACCCCAGGCAGCGCATGGGAGTGGGCCAACCCTGATGATACCAGAACATCTTGTTCATTGTTGCTGTTGCTGTTTTACAAGAAGAAGAAAGCTGAAGAGAGAGAAAGAGGGGAGTAGAAAAAGAAAAGGCGGAATGACACATTATGCCTAATTGCATTATTATTTTGTTTGAAATGCAGCTGATCAAGCTGTAATTTGATGGAAAAGATCAGAATGGAGGAAGATACAAGGCTAAAGAACCTAGAACCTGGAAGGACAGCTATGAAGGAATTAGGCGCAATGCTGAACTGTAACGATTTATCATTGAATACAAAAGTCAAAATTGTCCATTACACCGTATTTCCAATTTCTATGCATGGCGGTGAAAACTGGATAGTGAAGAAAGCTGGTATGAAAGAAATCATCTCATTTGAGATGTGGTTCTGAAAAAAGGTTCTACAGATACTGTAGACTGCTGAAAAGACAAACAAATGGGTTCTAGAGCAGATGAAGCCTGAACTGTCCCTGGAAGACAAGATGACTAAAATGAGACTGTCATACTTTGGACATATTATGAGAAGATACACACTGCAAAAGACAATAATGCCTGGCAAGGTAAAGCAGTAGGAAAACAGGAAGATCACATTTCAGATGGATTGATTCAATGAAGGATGTGATGACTCTGAGTCTGCAAAACCTGAGGAGGTCACTTAGTGGTCTCTTATTCATATGATCATATTCATACTCAGTTGACTTTAGACCAGTTAACAACAACAAACAAGAGAACAGCTGGTCAAAGAATTGTATTGCAAATGGTTCAGCATATCCTCCAACAGTACCAATTTGGCAAGGATAGTCTTGGTTAATCCCTTGTCTTCTCACTTTGGAAAGCTTCTCTAAAAATGTCCCCTTTTCAGTGTATGCCTTAAACTGTTTTAATATTATAGTTTTTGGTGGGGTTTTCAGGCTACGTGGCCATGTTCTAGAAGAGTTTATTCCTGACATTTCGCCAGCATCTGTGGCTGGCATCTTCAAGAGAACTTCATCCACCAAAAACTATGGATACTGTTAGAGAAAAAAAATCTTTGGGATGGGTGATGTCTCGTGCTGCCGGTGGTTTGAACTGGCCATGAAAGCCTTCAACTTCACATTGTTTTAATATTGTTTATAATTTAATTCTGCCTTTTTGTATGCTTCTAACGATATTATAACCATTGCCACCTGAAAGTCTCTTTGAGTCTCAGTTTTGTGGAAATGGTGATCTACAAGTAAAATGAAGACCTTTCTGAACTCTGCATGCTGTGACACACTAATATGGCCAGAATATCCCTGTGCAAGAGATACAACTCAGCTGGCTCATAATTCTTTTGAAATTTGGAAACAGATACAATTTAAAATTAAAGAAGGTTTGGACATCAGTTTGGAATTTAAACCAGAAACCCTTTGAGAAGATTGGCTGAGTTCTGGTGCAAACTGAAGAAGAAACCCAGCTTCTGCTTTTCTGCCTACTCAGCTGTTCCTCTGGGTTTCCCATTTGTGTGCTGCTTGGGATGGAGCAGAAGCTGCAACCTTGTAAGGCCAATTACAGACTTTTATTACAGTGGTATGGCAAATTATGTTTGCATTGCAGTGCTGCATAAGCATCACTTCATGGATTTAGGGTAATTTCTTTTCTGAGATATGAATCAACAAGCATGCATTATGTAAGAGGTGTAGGTCCTTTTATATCTTCTCTCTCTGGATGATGATTGCAGCCTATTCTTCTTTGATCCTTAGTGGGTGGAGTTTCTGCGAAACTAGCTTGACTCCTGATTATACAATTATTTTCTTCCACTTACGCCGCTGGGACACTCTTTTCAGCCTCCTCCTGGGTGTAACATACACAAACTCCAGGGCACACAATGGCAACCGCATACCTTTCAACGTTTCAGAGATGAAAATTAGGACACGTGCGGCCAAGCAACATCCGAGTGTGGTCAAGATGAAAGAAGTTATGAATGAGGGGAAATGGACAAGCTTGGAGAAGCTGCAGCAGTTTGCTTTTACTTGAGTTTACTGGGAAGGGCAAGACCTTGCCCTGCCTCATCTCTCCCCCCAACAGAGTTAACTGAATGCAAACTGCTTCTGTACTTTGAATGCAGTTTGCAGCAGTTGAAGTGAGGACAAAGGGGGAAAGTTGGAGGAAGAGAGAGAAACTGGGATATTTTAAAAATAGCTGAAAAAGTGGGACAACAGAGGATTAATCGGGACTGTACCTGCAAAACCAGGACAGTTGGAGGGTGTGTTAGCAACTCGTGCCTACAATTGTGCCAACCCTTTCTCCCTCATGTGCTGCTTCCCAACAAAGGTGTAATCTTCCACTTGTCACCCTCCCATATTTTCCTTTCCATCTTTCTCCTTTCCATAGAAAATCCCACTGGAAAGGAAAAGATGGTATTATTGTTGTTATTGTTGCTATTGTGTATCTTCAAGTCATTTCCAACTGATGGCAAACCTAAGGCAACCCAATCATGGGCTTTTCTTGGCATGATTTGTTCAAAGGAGGTTTGCCATTGCCTTCCCCTGAAGCTGAGAGCATGTGACTAGCCCAAGGTCACCCAATGGGTTTCCATGGCCAAACTGGGAATCGAATCCTGGGAATTCATCACACGGGAGGCTAAGTGCCCAAATCCTGTGCAGAAATGGGATTTAAATTCTGGATAAATCCCGCAAAAGTGGAATTGTTTTCAGACACATCAGGAGCATTGAGCATTAATCCAACATTAACCCACACAGAAAGTGGACAAAATCGGCCACTTTTTACTTTCAGGAAAATTCTAAAAGTAAAAGATGGCCAATTTTGTTCACTTTCTGTGTGGGTTAATGTTGGATTAATGGTCAGTGATCCTGACGCCATCTGAAAATGATCTCACTTTTGTGGGATTTGTCCACTTTCTGTGCAGTATCCCCCCCCCCCGACGTCATCTGAAAAAGATCCTGCTTTTGCAGGATTTTCCTGATTTAAATCCCATTTCTGCCTGGAATAAACTTTGTGTGATAAACTGCCTGTTCTCCAAAGTCACAGTCCAACAGTCAAACTACTACGCCACACTGGCTCTTGCCATTGGCTGTCTACACCATTGTATTTAATGGGACTTGAGCATCCACAGATTTTGGTATCCACAGAAGGTCCTGAAATCAAACCCCAGCAAATACCAAGGGCCCATTCTAACGTTTGAGCAGTTGAACTAGGATCCTTCCATCTGGAAGCATCTAAGTTTCACAACAGCCTTAGGTAGCAAATTCCTGGAAAAGACTGAAGACTTGTTGTTTTGATGGAGTAAATGTGCCTCAAGTTATTTGCCATGGGCAGAACCTGGAATTCTTTATGCCACCTCATCCTGCAGGGAAGGCTTTAGCAATTCCCAATTCCTTCTCATGGCTAATGTACTACAGACATGTGCAAAGAGTTATTATGAGCACAATGGATCGGACCCAACCCTCTGGGGATTATTGTGAGGCCAGAAGACAACAATGTTGTCTGGCTTGCTGGTGCATATTGTCCAGCATTTCATAGATGGAAAAAAATGACCATGGATATATTTATAATAGAAGCAAGTGGGACTTGCCATGTTTTGCAACATGGGATGTGGCTGCAAAACACTCCCTTTCTTTCTTTCTCCATCCCTTCCAGCTTTCTGAGTTCCCAGCCATGCCCTTTTTAAAAATGCTCCCTTCCAGCTCTCCTTTGTTATTTCTTTCCTCAATAGTCTACCAGCATTTTTTGGCCACTGGACACATGTAGCACTGCTTTTGGTATCTTCTGCAAAGGTTTTCCCGGGATTCTATAGGAGAAGAGTTATGGCAGTTAAAATGGTGTCAGACTGCTTTAATTCTGCCGTGTGGATACCCCACTGCAGTAGTGGGAAGGAATGTGGACCCTGGCACTGCCAGGTCCCCTGTGATACTGATCCTATCACATGAATTTAGTCCCAGGCTAAATTATATGAGTGTACAGCTGGGTGAGCCAGCATGGCATAGTGGTTTGAGCATTGGACTATGACTCTGGAGACCAAGGTTCGATTCCCAGCTCAGCCATTAAACCTACTGTATTCTCGTATTCTCTCAGCCTCAGGGAAAGGCAATGGCAAACCTCCTCTGAACAAATCTTACCAAGAAAATCCCATAATAGGGTCACCTTAGGGTCGCCATAAATCAGAAATGACTTGAATATACACAGCAACAACAACAACAACAACAAACAGTTGGAGGGAAATGCTTGTAGGCTATCTGGTCCATCTCCATTACAGTACAGGAAATCTAAGGCAGGAACAACCTCAGTAGGGTTGTTATAGGGGTGGAACAACGCTAGATAGTGAAAATCCTGAAAGTAAAAAGTGGCCAATTTTGTCCACTTTCTTTGCGTATTAATGTCGGATTAATGCTCAGTGCCCTTGATGTCATCTGAAAACGATCCCGCTTTTACGTGATTTGTCCACTTTCTCTGTGGGATGCCCCCTGACGTCATCTGAAAAAGATCCCATTTTTGTGGGATTTTCCCAATTTAAATCCCGTTTCTGCAGAGGATAAACTCTGTGTGAGAAACTCCTACCATTTGGATACTATCATGTCCCCTTCATTTTTCCCCTGCAGAGCTTCTTTTCCATACCAGTGACCGACTCCAGTCTCCATTGCTTGAACTATTTTAATTTGCCTACATCCTGCAAAAGTAGAGCTACATCCTGTTTGGTCTCATCTCAAAAAGAAAGAAGAAAGAACCCTCTTACTGTTGGAACTATTACTCATGCAATAATTCATAGTAATTAGATATAAAGTCTCATAACCACAACATAGTATGGTTCTGTTTATTCTCTTAGTATTATTAGATTTTTTAAAAGTATAAAATATTGTGGATCTCAACATCCATTTCTTTATACCTCCATTGAGCACTTTACAAATTGCATCTCATGAATTATCTTCCAGGGACTTATTTCGCTCAATGAGATCCATTTTCCATTATGGTCTTGCAAAATTATCTTGCTTTAGTGTTTTTCATCTAATGGACAGCACTGGAGACAATAATAATAATAATGCCACTTCCCTCCCACCAGCAAAACACTTACATTTCAATCAAAAGCGCAGTTATCACTGTCTGCTCTTTTTGTAACTGAAAATAATTGAAGACCAAATTTACACTATGCAGAGAAAGTAAATGATCCAAAAATATATATATAAGCAACTGATATAAAAGTCTCACAGCATAAAACCTGCAAAAATAAAAATATGACTTAGCTTGCTGAAAATAATATGAAATTGGATAATTTCACTGGGATATTTAAATTTAATTTTGCACTTGAAATCTTTTAGCACATAATGGCATTGCAAGAAGCAAAGCTCAGCCAAATTATTGTGTTTTTTCTTCTCCGTGGCTCTAGTTTTTCGGGGTGAAAAAGTTTCCAATATTTGCACAGTCCTCAATCATGCCAGAATGGTATAGTGGTTTGAACGTTGGACTGTGACTCTGGAGACCGGGGTATATTGAACAAGGGGTCCTACAAGTAAACTGTTGTAGTGGCTCAAAGACTTTCAGGATTGAAACACTGGGACTGTCAAACAATTGGGGACAGTGGTGTCATACATCGCCCTCCTCAGGTTTCCCTGTTCCCTTTAAGCTTAGCTGCAATCCTCACAGTAAAAACTAGCAGAAAATTTATTTTTCACAGAGATGATATTTCTTTTTCTCCTGATGTTTGTTATAAAATGCCTTCAAGTCATCTCCAAATTATGGTGTTTCCTTGGTGAGGTTTATTCAGAGGAGGTTTGTCACTGCCTTCCTCTGAGGCTAAGATAATGTGACTTGCCCATGGTCAGCCAGTGGGTTTCCATGGCTGAGCAGGGATTCGAACCCTGTTGCTGACCAACATAGCCCATTCTTGTCCCCTTGATATAAAGGTTTGTTTTGCTTAACCAAAGCTGATTCCTAATAGTTGGGCAAGTTCAAAGATCAACTACCTCTTAATTAAAAGTCAGCTGCCAGGATGTTTCCAGAGGATAAGTGTGTTTGCACAAGGATGCCAAAGAATTCCTGAGGGTTTGGAAAGCCTAGCAGTTGCCACGTGTTTTACTACTCTGTGGGGCGTTTTCTCAAAGGGAACAGCAAGTCCAATTCTATACTGCTTATCAGTGCACTTAAGCACTCCATAAGCTGTTTATAATGTGTAAGCCAATTGCCCCCAATAAACTGGGTATTATTTTAGCAACCTATGGAAGGATGCAAGGCTGAGTCAACCCTGAGCCCCTGGCTGGAACTGAACTCACAATTGTGGTTTGTGAATGAGCGGCTGCAGTCCTGGCATTTAACCACTACACCAACAGGGCTTAGGATCAGGCTGTGTTGGTGCTACCAGGAGTCACCAGTCCCTTGAGCAACTGATTGAGTGTCTCTATCTGTCAGTCTGAAAGCCTCTGCATCTAGGACTTGTATGTGCAGAGCTGGTCCAAGACATTTCATTATCTGAAGGAGAGCAACAAATGGTGCCTGTCCCCTGCCCAATTTGGCACCTGAGGCAGAAAATCCCATAAGCACCTCTCCCTATCAGTAAGACCCCCCCCCCTTATCTAGTACAGTCCAAAAATAAAGAGTCTATAGAAGAGAAAGGATGTGGTGGCTTAGTGGTTAAGACACCAGTTCTGACGCTTATAAGGTTGGAAGATTAGCAGTTTGAGGCCCAAGCACCACATGACGGAGTGAGCTCCCGTCATTAGTCCCAGTTTCTGCCAACCGAGCAATTCGAAAGCATGTAAAAGCGCAAGTAAATAAATAGGTACCACTTTGGTGGGAAGATAACAATGTTGTGTGCAGTCATGCTGGCCACATGATCATGGAGTTGTCCCTCAGCTTAGTAACGGAGATGAGCATTGCCTCCTACATTCATGTCAATGGGAAACCTTTATCTTTACTTTCTAAAAGAGAGAGTAGGGGTTGCTGTTGATGTGTATTCATCAGTGGATTGAGCACTAGGCATAGAGGTCACCTGCTCAGGTCTTTGCTGCAATAAATAGAAGTATTGTATTTCTATGTATATTATAGCCGTATTTTCTAAACGCACTTCTTCACAGCTGTTTGCACAAATTAACACATGGAAATAGTATGCAAATCTGTATCCTCTTTTGCTCTCTTTTTGCTACAACCCCACCTAAAGCAGCCAATGGCTATGCTGGTTACACCAGCTAGGAAGCAGCAATCTAAAGCAGGCATGGGAGGACATTAACTTTAACTTCTCCAAAACAATTAAAGCAGTTTGACACCAGTTTAACTGCCATGACTCTTTGTCACAGAATCCTGGGATTTGTAGTTTGGTGAGGTATTCACCCAGGTCTGCCAAAGAGCTCTGATGCCTCACCAAACTACCCTAGGGTTCCATGGGAGGTTGAAAGAGATTCACAACCGTTTGGAGGGAAAACACTTTAAAAAGATTTGTATATAATAATTGCCATGTAGGGGTTCCCTGAAACCTGACCATTACTTCAAGGGTTCCTCCAAGGTGAAGTGGGTAGGCTGGTCCATCTGGATTGATCTGTCTAGAGTATAGCTTAATATTCTCAATGCTGACTAGGAGCGATTTCAAAAAGGAATTTCCCCAGCCCTAGCTGGAAACGTTGAGGAGTAAACCTTGGACCTTCTGCATGAGCTCTACCTCTAAACTAAACCTTTTGGGATTAAAATGAATGGAACCAGTTGAGGAAAGCTAGGCTGCTGCGCCAACCGCAGCTACTGAAATTTCTCTAACCTTCCCTAACAGCCTGTCTCAGTAGCTAACTCACACACATTTCTTACATGGGTAATTAGCAGCGTGTGATACTCTTTCCAGGGGAAGGAGGACAATGTTGGGCGCTTTTTTCTCACACTTCACTGGTGCCTTTTATTTTGTTCCATGTTGTTCTTGGAGCCATGCCTATAGAAACTCAATGGCAACATGTTTGCGTGAGATATAATTAAGGGCATGCTAGAACGTGCCCATCGCTGCTGGTGTTGGAGAACATCTTGCACTGTCAAAAAACCAGAAATTAGAGCTGCGCTTAGTCATTCAATCCCAATTTTCCCTCCAGTCTTTGGGAATGGCCAAGAAAAATGGGTTAGAAAGGAGAGGGATGGCATCTGGCAGAGCGGCTAGGGAGAAATCCTGCGTACGGTACAATCTAGCTATTCCTGTACAGCCCAGTCTTTTCTTACCTCCTCTTGCCCTCCAAAATGTTGCCTAAAATGGACTCTTTTGACTTAACAAGCAAAATAATGGAACAAGTTACTAACGTGTGTGTGAGAAAAATGAAAATATACCCTTCCATAGGTAGCATTATTCACTTTTGTTTTATGGTGGATGGGAAAGCTGTGGAGTCTCAAATCATCTTTGCAATAAGTACCAAATTTACTTACCTGCAAGGCAATGGATATGCTGCACTGTCTTCAGAAATCCAGGGTTGAGTCTGAAACAATTGCTTTTTGAGCTACAACTCCCAGAATCTCCAACCAGCATGACCAGTGGACTCTAGATGTTGGATTGCAAATCCCAACCTCTCTGACTACTGGGCAGGCTTAACAGGCTCTTTCAATACTGGAAGGACCACAGTTCCACCATGCTTGCTGTAAAGAGATAGGCCATGCTTTACCTTCCAGCTGATTCCCAACTTGCTCCTTCTCTCTCACACACAAACTGTAGACTAATACAATCTTGCAGAAACCATAGAAATATATTCTGTTGCATACCCTACTTTGCATTCTTGGGGGGGGGGGATTAAGAGAAAGTAACCAAGAATGCCTTCATGCAACAAACAAGTGTGCCTGCCAAATCTGTCATGTAAGTCTACACAATCCACAACCAGGATGGTCAGTGGAATTGCTTGCAGCAATAACCATACTGGGTGGGAATGATGGGAATTGTAATCCATTATATCCACATTGGAAAGGTTGGCTTCCTGTTCTGAGTATGGCAAGATCTACCTTCAGTTCCTACACAAGCCCATGCAATAGAAGAAAGCAGTAGGGATGAAAAGAATATTTGATTTGTTTTAATGGTTGAAAAACATTTTCCCCCCAATATTGAGAAACCCTGCAGAGGAGAATCCTGATGCGAACCTTTGAATTCCAGGACTTATTCTGTGCAAAAATTGCACATGGTGTTTATATGCAAACAGCATTCTCTGTGCAGATAATAATTATGTTTGCAGAAGAAAAGAAAAGAAAAAACTTGCACAGAAGGATTACTATCTGCAGAGAAATTTTGCATGTGCAAATTTTATGCAGAAGAAGTTGTGAATAGCTTTCTAAAAACAGTGCAATTTTCCAAGACTAGTCATAGAGAGAAGAACGTGGTTAAAATTACTCATGGCATCCTTTAGGAATAAAATTAGTGAAGAAACACATCTCTAGAAAAAAGCACACTCCTTCCTGGTCGACGTGGATAAATAGTATGACCAAATACAGGTTGGGTACCCCTTAACTGGAATACTGAAATCTGAAATACTCCAAAATCCAAAATTGTCCATATGGGTAGCTGAGGTAGTGACATCTATGTTTCATGCACAACGTCATTAAAAATATTGTGTATAAATTTACCTTCAGGTTATGCATATAACGTATATATGAAACAAATAAATTTCATGTTTAGACCTGGGTCCCATCTCCAAGATATCTCATTATGCATAGACAAGTATTCCGAAATTCAACAAACCCCAAAATACCTCCGGTTCCAAGGATATCAGATAAGAGAGACTCAACCTATATAAGGCAATGCCTTGCGTTAATCTGTCCTGAGAATTAAAATATACCTCTATAAACTCCCAAGAACGAACATAAGATATCTGATGCAGCTCTACTGTTTACAGTGAGCAAGCCTGGGCTTGCAAATTTTGTGGATGGGAGGCACCCTGCGCACCATGTGCAAGCCATGCTACATCTTCACAGGCAGAGTGGATTATAAAACCTGCTCCTGCAGAATTTAATTATTCAAGTAATTAAAATGGGTAGGCATACCTGATTAGATTTAGAAATGGCTTTTTCTTCCCAAAGGAAGCCCAAAACCGCTCATATCGTAAGTATGAAATCAAAGCACAAAAGCACGGTGTGGTTTGGAAATGCCTGATGCATCCACCATGTTGATATTAAGCAAGTTCTGGATCCAATCAGTATTGGGATGGAGAAATCTCTTGGAACTTGAAACCATTTGAGTTTGTTGGGGGTACTGATGTGTTAAGTAAGTATAATGGGTAGAAAGGCCAAAGATCATGGTCCACAACTGGTCATTTTCTGGTAGGCCACCTGTTGACTAAAGGTGACCAAAAGGTGGACCAGGATCTACTTGTAAATTCAAGGCTGGATGAAAATGGTTGGGTTGCTGAAGGAGTTCCAAAAACAGGAGCTCTTTTCTGGAACAGTCTTATGTCAAGTATAGTGGTTTAGAAAATAAATGAATGGATTGAGGAATAATAAACAAAATACAAACCGTGCTGAAATCTTCTTGTGTGGATTCATTTTCGGCTCTGCATTTTGTAAGACTAACCACCTGATACCATGCATTTTTATTCAACTATTCAAGTAATGCCCAATATACTGGTGGCAGAAACATTGTGGGAGGAATGCAATGCCAGGCTGCATCTACGGGAGAATAGTGTCCAGATGGAAGGAATTTCCCTCTTCTCCAAATCTGAAGACCCTTGATAAGCTCCTTTTAATAAATCTTTGATGTACTTTAGGGTCTTAAATCTTGGGTTAAATCTTGGTGGTTCACAGCCACAAAAGACACTAAAAACGGATCCATGGTAAAGAAAAGATTAAGAACCACTATTATAGAGGAACTACTGACTCCTATAGAGAAAGTACCACTGATAAATGGGATAACCAAGGAGCAAAGCACAATTGGTGTTCAATTTCTTGTTCTACTTGCTAGTGCTAGTATTGATGGGATATTTATGTAATCTGAGAACCTGTGTGTGTGTGTGTGTGTGTGTGTGTGTGTGTGTGGTTTTTTTAAACTTGAATAACCCCACTGAATGAAAAAAGAAAACCGTCCAAACGAGATCACGTTCCTGGCACCATCTCCTTTGGGCTGCATCTGTGTGTGATTGTGGGAATGCTGGGGGAAGAGAAAGAGTTTCCGCCAGAACTCAGCAAGAAAAAGAGCCAAGTAGGATGTGCCAAGGGAAGCCTAGGCTCAAAGGTGTTCCAAGACCCAGGGTGGGGTTGGGGAATGTTGATATTGAACCCGGGGCACCAAAATCCTTGGCCAAAGGAAAGCTGGGAGGCAGTTTGTAGGATGCCATTCCCTCCATGTAAATGCATGACTCATAGCATTCAGCTTGCTTCCTCCAACAGCACAAATCAACAGGTGAAGTTAAGGGACATTCCCAGGCAAGTTTCTGCTTATTGCATCCTTTGATCTGTTCGGTGTTGTGTCTATATGTAGATGTATGCTGTATCTGTATATCTGCTCACTGTGGCACTTAACAATCTCTGAAGAATCCCATTCACAGTTGTCTTTTGCCCTTTGCCCCAAAGAATGTTCTCGCCAAACAGCATAATCACTGGAGTCATATATTTTCAAACCTCTGGAATGACAAGTTTGCGATGTTGCTTTTTTATCCTTGCAGAGGACATAATAGTGGTTTGGAAAGGGAGTGAAGGAGCATTTATTGCTCATCAACATAACTGCTTTCCCCAGCCAATGTCCAGTCATGATAACTACTGTTGCCATTGTTATGGCTATTTTGTACCTCCTTATTTAATGTCGTTTCTTATCTTTTCCCTGCCCAAACACTCTTCTGACTTCCAAAAAAAAAGAAAACTTCAGTAGAAAGGCAGTACCTTTCAGTTCATTTGTGGACATCTTGGTTATAATGTCAGATGTGGCTGGACTTAACCCCTTCAAATCCTCCAGATGGTGTTTCCAAACTGTTGCTGTCCTCACAGGGTCTTCCTCTGTTTCTGCCACACTGCCTCCTTAATTTCCTTTTTACGTTTTAAATTTACTGTAGAGGTAATGGGATACAGTGGCTAACTATAAGGGTGCTATTGCTGTGTTTCTTTCCCCAGAATAAAATTGTGCACCTCCTCTTTCCTTCATTAACCAGTCTAGACTTCTCACAGTACGGCAGAATAGTGCCAGGATAATAATGCCATCGGTTTGCATCTCCTGCATGACTTCATTGCTGTTCTGTCATTAAACAGTGGGACATAGTTGTAAAATCTTTTTTTTTTTCACATACAAAAATAATCCAGCAATGATCTCCATTAACACTTCTGTTGTGCTATGAATGCCTGTGCGGATGTTCAGTAGCACTTTTCTGATGATTTTGGTTGAGGTGGTCAGTGAGCATGCTTTTGGTGGGGAAACATGTTCAATGGCTGCAACGCTGCTATGGCAGGGTGTTCCAATGTCTTATCCCCTGCCCACTGCTTAATGAGTTGTGATATAAAGCTTATGCCATACTCACCCATATCCCCCTCTTGCTTGCTTACTTGGTTGAATGCAAAGTCCTTGGTCGAATGCAAAGAATGATGGGATGCAGGAGATGCAAACCAAGGCATTATTATCCTGGCACTATTCTGCTCTACTGTGAGAAGCATCTGAGACACTGGACTAGACTGTTTACTGAAGGAATGAGGGGATGCACAATCTTATTCTCGTCGCCTTGAGTCCCTACATTGGGAGAAAGACAAAATATAAGAAAATAAAATAATAATCCCTGCCTCACACTCATGCACATATATACACAGGACCAAATCTTCCTCCCTGTGCATGTTGGGGGTGGGGGGGGTGGACACTTTTTCAAAACTCACACCTCCCAAGCACAATGTGCATTCCAAACAATGAAATGAGACAAGGTGGTGAGCAGTCACTGTGTGTAGAGACACATTAGCACCAATGGATGCATTGGTTCTGGAAGTGCTGAAGGTATGAAGGCAAACCTGATTTTGCAGAAAACACAATAATAGCAAGACAGGACAGGAGCCCAGTGCAATAAGGCCTTCCGTTCAATCCAGCATCCTCTTCATGCACTCTAAATATCTGCTTTCAGAGATACACTATGCCATCATTACATAACTGCCTGGCTGAACAGTGGCAGTACAGAGCCCATGTATGTAAATGGGCCCTGTTGTACAATGTGAAATATACCCTTTGGCTGAAATCCAACATCCCCTCAGTTTAGCATAGACATCTATATTTCAAGATATGGTATGTCAGTTCTGCACAACTCCCATTCAAAACAACAACACTGCATAATACTTGCAAGTGCCTGGGTGCTGCTGTGCAATTGAATGAATATTTATTACGGCACACAGCACAGAAAGAAAAAGAAAAACAGTGACCGAGCATCAGAACAGTATATGGTCATATATACTGTGCAGTATGGAGTGCACAATAGCAATGCACAATTGCAATGCTCAGTGCACAGTGTGCAGCCACAATGTGCAGCATTGCTCTAAGTGTAACTCCACTTCCATCCACCACAGTCAGCAGAACAGGTCTATTGCACTATGGCAAATAATCCACAGTTCAAGCATAGCATGACTTATGCGTACATATGTCATTAACTTAATGCCAGCTTTTGGGTGTTGTGCAACTCCACTTATGTCACTGTCAGCAGAATACATCCATTGTGCAATGGTGTTTTATGGGCCTCACATGCAAAGAACAACTTGCACATGCGTATGTCACTGACACGATGCCAACCAGGGCGAGGTGTGTCTGATGTTGCTCCAAGAATACAGACATAGATATAGCACCATGATAGTTCGCCACTTTATCACTAGACCTCTGCAGAACTTTGAAAAAACATCTCTTAGCACAAAAGCACTAGGTCATTGCAACATTTTCATCCCACTTCTAAGCAGATGTGTTGGTTTTATGTTGAAATGTTTCTTGTGCATGTTAAAATGCAAAACAGCTTGTCCTGCCCAGAAATGTTTGCCCAGAACACTTTAAATTTGTTACATAATCAGCTTAATAATATTTAGAAGACAAATGCGGTTGTGACGTTCCCTCTGGTTCCCAGATAATTCCAACTGTAAACCAGTTAAATTAGTCTAGCGAATTTACACCAATTTTTCCCCCATTTATTTATTTCTCTGAAATTTTTCACGCCGCCAGGACAGTTTACATGAATGAATGAATGAAATAACTGTAATGGAAGGACAATAAATAAAGGACCACAAAACCTAAAAAGCAGCATACAGCAGTGAGATTGAAACTATTTAAAAAGCTGGTGTTGGTGAAGTATATGCTTGTCACAAAAACCCCAACAACAACACCAGTTGCAAACTTTGTGTTTTGGGCTACAAGTCCCAGTATTCTCTGACAAGTCTTTTGTGGATTATGGGAGTTATAGTCCAAAATAACTTTTCCTATCAGGCCATGAGCAAATCAGTAATGCCAGTAACAGAATAGCATAGGAAGCATTCTTACCCTGAAAGCACATCCAAACCCGCAAAGCACCTCCGGAATTGGCAGGCATTGTACCTGTTCTGATTAGGGTTTTAATCTTTTTTTATCTTAACCAACGTAGCTCTTGTGCCAGTTTATGAGCCATAAATTTCTTTCAAAAGCCTTGACTTCCAATCCAGGCTTTTTCAGCTCCATGATTTACTGAAACAGTTAGGGGTTAATTTCACATATCTGTTGTGGTTCCTTTTTTACTTTTGGGTAGCCAGTTGACTTCCACTGATCATGTGTTGCATGATGGAGGATGAGGAAAGAAGAAAACCCCACTCACAACACGGTTAACCCCATCTCAAGCAAGACAAAGAAGAGGGGCAAAACCCAGAAAATGTACAGCACGACTGGATGCAGAGAGAGAGAGACAACCACTATGAGGCCAAAATTCTGCCTCCTCCTCCTCTCTCTCCTCCTTGCTGAATTAATGGAGTGCAAACCATTTTTGCTCTCTGAACTCAGTTTGCAGCAACTGGAGTAAGCTGAGGACAAAAAGGGAAAGCGTAGGAGAGAAAAACGAACATTTCAAAAGCAACTGAAAAAGTGGAACGACAGAGGATTGATCAGGACTGTTCCGCCGGTTTCTGAGCAGTTCAGTGTCCGTCTCCCTCTCTTGCAAGGCTAGTTTCGGTTTGCAAATACTGAGCTTGAATTTCAGATAGTTATGATGTAAACTGTTTCATACTCAGTAGCTGAGTGTGGTTTTTAAATTTTTGCTATTGGTATGGATTGTATTCTTGTGTTTGTTTTAAAATTAACAATTTCTTTAAAGAGCGTATCCTGCTGTTTGGGGAATCCCTTCTCTTTATTCAACAGGAGTCATCAGATCATATTAACCATGTTGTAAATCCTTAATTAAAGGCAAGCCATACGTGGATTTGATGCCTTTCAGCTTTGCGGCATGGAGCAATTTTTTTCCTTGGCCAACAGCCTCTTTCTCCACCAACAGGAGACTATCCAGGAGACTGCAATATTGCCCATTGAGAATCCCTTCCATATCTTTATACGCATAATGATAATAATAAATCCTGAAAAGCTGAGACAGAACTTGAGGCATGCTGGTATTAGTTGTTTTGGCCAGAGCTCCTTCTTGGCCAGGACTATAGATATTAAACTTTAAATTTTCATAATGTAATGCTTTTAATTGTTTGAACTAACGCAGAAGAACAAGCAGAACTACTATTTTAAGCAGACATATTCCAGAATTTATATACTGGGTTTAGGAAGGACAAAACCCTGTTCCTGAATCGGTCTCCGATCTGAATCGATGGGTTGATTCAACATCAGATTGTGGTTCCCACTACATTTGCCCCGATCGCATTTTCTGTCATGTAATCACATCAAAATAATCCACTTATGTTTTCCATTCATGAATGAATCGATTCAAAGTGATTTGGTTCCAGCCAGCCGAATGGGAAATTTGAATTGATTCCGATCTGCTTGTCGGTCACACTTGCACGGAATCGAGTTATCGAAAAAGAAGCCGAAAATATCAGCGTCAAAAAGACATGGTTTAAATGTGTCTAGAGCATGGCTCCCTTTCGGAATCACTTCAGTGATTTGGAATAAGTGGGAACCATGGTTGTTCAAACCGAATCACGATCCAGTTTAAAAGATAGTGGTAATGAGGCCCTGGTTCACCAAACATCCACATAGGCTGGCTGAGAGGGAACTACCAACTGATAATGCAGGCAGAGACAGTGAATTACAAGCAGCTAGAAAGCATCCTTGCCTGTGAAAGTCCATCAAGAGAAAGGTGTTGGTCAAGCAGTACAAGTCAAGGGAGGCAAGGTCAACACAGACCAAGGATCAAAGAAGCCAGGAAGTCTAAAGTAAGGAAATGCAGGAGTCTGGAAACAGGAATACTGGCCAGGAAACAGACAAACTCAGTTCTTAAATAGTCTGACACCACCTGGTTCTAATCAGTGCTGGCTTGCTGCTGCTTGGCCTGCAGCCGGGCTGAGCATCTTTGTGTTTATTCTTTTGTCTCGCCTCCTTGTTTGAGGACGTAAGACCCCAACAGTGTCCTCTGCCTCAACAACAGGTGAGTCTTGCCCTTGCCCTACTGGCTGAGGCTGCACTTCTGTAGGATGAGTTTGGCTGAGGCTCTTCAGGAGGGAAAGCTAGCTGTTCTGCAAGAGGGAGAGCTGCAGGCTGTTCCTGGTCTGGAAGACTTGCCTGGGTCCTCAGCTCCTCCTCAGACTTTTCCTCCAGGTCCAAGTCCTGCAACTCCTGGCCCATTACAGCTCCCTCCTCTTTTCTCCCTCCTATTGAGTTAAATGAGTGAAAACTTCTTTCTGGATCTTGGACTCACAACATAAGGGACTACATTAAAGGGTCACAGCATTAGGAAGGTTGAGAACCACTGATTTAATGAGACTTGAGAATCCACGGATTTTGGTATCCACAGGGGGTCCAGGAACCAAACCCCAGTGGATACCAAGGGCCAAACTGTATATGATTCTTGATAGAAGCAAGAGACGAGTGTAGGCAAGGATGAGAAGCAGGCAGCTGTCTTTCCATCTTAACTGATCAAAAGACCTGCCATGTTGGCATGCCTGTGTCTGCAAAAGGAAAGGTAGGGAAGGGAGGCAACCCAAAGTGACAAGATCCTTCAGATGAAGATGATTCACTGTCTTCCCCACCCAGCGCTCAAGGGGAGCTGCAGCTCTTGGCCTCCTTCCTACCTCTCCTTGGCTGATCAGGAGACAATGATAAACTGCACAGTGCCTGGCTCAGATCAGTTCATGATTGTCATTCCTAATTTCTCGACTTTATAAAAATTGTTCCCCAGACATAATTAGGTTTTGACTCCTATTTGAAGAAAGCTGAAACACAGCTCAAGGTGTGCCACTACCCAGATTAGAGAAGGAAGCATTTTCACAGATCAGGTCTGGCGTCGCTGCAGGGGCAAATAGCTATGGAGGGCACAACGGGGGCATTGGAATCCCAATAAGAATTCTGCCCATTAAGATCCAAGGTATGCTATGCCAGTTCCAGAACCCAGAAGATAGAATATGCCAATTGGTGGGGCAGTGGAAATGAGGGCATCACCCTTCAAAATAAGAATTCTACCTTTCACCAATTAAATTTTATTGCTTTCCCCAAATTCCTAGCATTGCAATAACTTTAAACTTCAGCCTAGCATTTAGAAATATAGTTGAAGCATCCAGATAAAGTTATCGAGGGAAAGCAAATATATGAGCTCTATGGGTGAACAATTTTCAGTTACTCAGATCCAAAACACACTGCAGCAATAATCAGTTTGAGACCACTTTAACTGCCCTGGCTCAATGCTACCGAATTCTGGGAACTGTGGTTTTGTGAGGCATTTAGCCTTGCGTGTCGAAGAGCTCTGGTGCCACAGCAAACTACAGTTCCCAGGATTCCCTAACACTGAGCCAGGGCAGTTAAAGCAGTGTCAAACTGGATTATTCCTGCAGTGTGTTTTGGCCTTCGGTCTCTGGTATGCTAGGAAAATTTCACCCAGGGCAAGCAAGATTCTTATTTTGGAGTCAGTGCCCTCATTTTGCAACCTCTGCCTGCAAGAGGTTACTGTGGAATGGTATTACTCTCTTATTACAACTCAGACAGAAGCAAATGTTTGGTTCATTAGTTAGTTGGATTGTTCTGCCTTTCCCCAAGTGAGATCAAGGTGAAAAAGAAGCACTTTTTCTTCACAACAACAATCTTGCCAGGTAGGACAGGCTGGTAGATCAACTGATCCACAGTCAACCTGTGAGATTCTTGACTCAGAGGGCACATGAACCTCTGAACTGGCGAATTCCAGTCTAGCCTCTTACCAACACATCATGCTGGATCTGAAATGTATGCCATTCCACTTCCACAAACAGGGCCATATATGTAGCAGCTTTGTGCTACTGGTCCACTTAGCTCAGCTTCTTTTAGTCCAAGTGGTAGTGGTTCTCTGGAAGGAGTTGAACTTGAACCTTGAGTTTCTGGGCTGCAAAGCTTGGGTTCAATCAGTGAACACCAGTCTCAGGACTGGCAAGAATGAAACAGTTGCCTCAGGCAGCAGTTAAACTGTGCACTCCTCAACCTGCCTTGTGCCCCCAAGGAGGGCACTATTCCACTGTTAGTACTGAAAGGTTCAGCTGCCAGTTCACTTGGCTTTTGCAAAGGGAGGAACAATATCCATCTTCTTCTTTGCCTCACACAGCAAAACAACTTGCTCCAGCCTTGCACAGCTCCTCTCCAGTAAAGACATAGACCTCTTTTCTTGCATGGTATGATCTTGTACACACAAAGCAAGAATCATGACCCAAGACTGGCCCACTCCAAGGTTTGCCTGATGGTGGAAGGACAAGAGGAAAGCAGCCAGCCATCTAGACCTCTCTTGGAAGGACGTTCCACAGCTTGGGAGGAACCAGATCAAATATATCCAAATAAGGGGGGAAATAAGAGAGGCGGGATGATCTAGTGGCTTGAGTGTTCGACTTCAGAAGGCCAAGGTTAAAAGCCCTGCTCAGCCATGGAAACCTACCTTGGGCAAGTCACATTCTCCCAGCCTTAGTGGAATGCAAAGGGCTGGGTGCTGAGCAATGATGCTGGACGTTATCAGACAAGGAAGAAACCACCCAAGAAAACCTCACAATAGATTCCCAGTAGGATCACCATCAGTCAGAAACAACTTGAAGGCACACAACACGAGGGAAATTTATTTCTCCAGTACAAGACACACCTATAAATTATTGTTCATGCTGTGAGAAACTCAGATAAGTTCCAAGTTCTGTCTCCAGCTATTTTCTGAAATTATTGGACTGAACTCAGGAGTAGCGTTTGCTCAATGCTCAGGGTGTGTGGACACAACGTAATGAAATCCGCAAATGGAGGAACATCATTTTTCACCAACATTAGCCAAATCAAAAACCTCTATTTTTGTCTTCTTTTAAAGAAAAAGTTGCCTAAAATCATGGCAAGCAAGTGGTTAGCTACGGTAAGGTAGTTTTTACCATAAGGGTGTGAACCCTGGTTCTGGCACAGCATGACTGACTTGTTGTTGTTGTTGTTGTTGTTGTTGTGTGCCTTCAAGTGGTTTCTGACTTATGGCGATCCTAAGGCAAACCTATCATGTGGTTTTCTTTGGCAAGGGTTGCCATTGCCATCCTCTGAGGCTGAGAGAGTGTGACTTATCAAGGTCACCCAATGGTTTTCATGGCAAAGCCGGGATCTGAACCCTGGTCTACAGAGTCATAGTCTAATCCTCAAATCACTGCACCACACTGGCTCTATGGCTGACCCTACCATCATGCAAAGTGAAGCATAGGTTGCAGAGTTGGATACCAGGAAGTTTTAATGTGTTTTTACTGCCAGTAAGAAATGCCTGAGAATTTTCTGTCTCCGGTGCCTTCCCCCTAAAATCAGCCTTGAAAACTGAGATTGGTGGGAAGGAGGTAATATCTGCTGCTTTGACTCAGGCAGGAAGCTATCTCAGGCCAGCCCTGCACCACAGCATCAGTTGTCTCTCAATTCACCAACTAAAACCTATTACTGTACTCAAATATCTGATAAAACAGGTTGAGTTTGTTAACAAGCATCATTACATCCTCCTGTCATGTAAATGTATAGCTTCTAATTGAATCTTCACCCATTCCTGTGACAGTTCTACACAATGTAATTCTTTTCATATCCTGAGGGTAGCCGCTGGGCTTCTCCTGCCCTTCCATGAAAGAACAGATCAGTAAAAGTATTCTGTTATGCCAGACATTCATTATTCTATTTCATTTTTCTGCTCTGGATGCCAATAATACCCCATCAGTTTGAATTTTCACACCGACCCAGCCCAAAACACCAATAAACGTATTTAGGCTTGATCTTCCATTGAGGTTAATTCTACGGTATCATCTACTTCCAAGAGGAATCCTTAGATTAACTGTAGCTGGTCTGCTGTGTAGTGGTATCAAAGTCTATTTTGAAGTCACAATGATCCCCATGGCCACATTTTGTGAAGCTAATGGATCTTAACTGCCCCTTTAAGACCAATTGCCCATTTAAAACCAATTGGACTAAGAGGGATGTTATAAGATATATTGGCAGAGAGCCTGCATCAAGAGATGAGCTCCAATGATGGAATTTAGTCATTGTGGCTGTGTCTCCTGATGCTATGCCCCCAGATCTACCTTTGAAGCCAGGCAACTTCCCAGCAGAAGGATTTCTGCAGCAATGGAGGGCTGGGTGCTGAAAAATGATGCTGGACGTTATCAGACAAGGGAAATTGGAAGTATAATCCAATGGCAATCTGAACGCAATCATGGGGTTTCACGTTATTGCGTGATAGACTACCACATGCAATTTCAGGCAATGGCAAGCTATTTTGGGGCAATGGGAAGTCAGTTCGAATGCAATTCGAATTCACATAAATTCGTTGAACTAGCGAATTCACGTGAATGCATTCTGGCCCCACCTTCTTTTCATTCAAAATTAAGAGAAATTCCTCCCGTGTGATAAACTCCGCTGTCAAAACCAGCAAGAGGCCAAATTCAGAAATCCAGGCTCCAGTAGTTAAAGCTCGGAAAACCTTTGTTAAGAAACTGTAGATCCAGTCCAATGATGTTCATTGTCAGAACTGACCAGCAAACGTTACAACTGTCTAATTAAACTACATGCAGTTTTAAATTTCTGGCAGACTTGATTCATATTCATTATAAACAGAGTTATGCACACTTTCCTATACTGCCCCTTGTCTTTTCACAGATGCAACCTTGGACAGGCTTGGATCATACCTGCCTCCCTTCCAGTTTTATCCCAGCACCTGGGTTTGAGATCACCACATCCTACCAAAACCATATTTGTCCTATCACGCATCACAACATTTGATCGCAGGCAAATTGTCTGTGCAACCTCTGACAGAAACCTCCATCTCTCTTCTAGCCATGAGATGCAATGTGACAGTCAATGGCTGCTATTATTTGCCGCATCACATCTCACTGCCAGGAGAGGGCTGGACGCATCACTGCTGAACACCTGATTCTCCAGCACTTTGGAAATACTTTAGGAAGGTGTGTGTGATGCCTGGCATCAAAGGAAGGGTTTGGGGGACACTTTTGGTCATCACAATGGTGCAATGACCATCCATGTGAATTCTAATAAGTCTATGTCACAAGAATGTAAATACTGAGACACTGTTTCTAAGCAGATCCCATATCCACCATATAACACCAGTGAAGATGCAGCTAAGATCAGAAGCAACAAGAAAGCAGGTTATAGAATTGACTTAGAGCAATATTTGGAAACACAATGAGACTGATTGTGAAGATACACGGATTGAACCAATTGTAAATGACAAAAGTTGTTTTTGTTTTTGTTTTAAGGTAATTTTTATCAATTTTTTTTAAAAAGCAGAAACAAAGAAGTCTCAATGGGTAGAAGATGGCATCATCATAATCATGGCTAGTCAAAAAATGCCAGCACTCTTAGACACTAGACTTCTGTTGATGGAACCTAGAATCGCATTGACTTTTTTTAGCTGCTGCGTCACACTGTTCACTCATATTCAACTTGTTGTCTACTCAGACTCCTAGATCCCTTTCACATCTACTGTTGTCAAGTCGGGTGTCTCCCATCTCTGCGTTTCATTTTTCCCCTCTCTCTCAGTGTAGTACAGTACCTTACATTTCTCCCTGCTGAAATTCATTTTGTTAGTTTTGGCCCATCCAATCTATTAAGATCATGTTGAATTTTGATCCTGTCCTCCTAATTTGGTATTATTCTGAACAACTGGATTGGATAACCTTGCCATTGGCCAGAGGTTCCCCATCTTTCTCTTCCACTTCAGTCCTTCTGACATCCTGGGAGACTGTGACTAGCCCAGGATTGCCCAACAAGCTTCATGACTGAGTAGGAATTTGAACTGGTGTCTCCAGCA
This sequence comes from Sceloporus undulatus, assembly GCF_019175285.1. NCBI lineage: Eukaryota > Metazoa > Chordata > Lepidosauria > Squamata > Phrynosomatidae > Sceloporus > Sceloporus undulatus. The sequence goes on along the minus strand of NC_056528.1, from coordinate 44,865,739 downwards.
GTACAATGACTATACCATGCTTTGGACCACAACTTTAATAATATTATTAACTTTGTTTTCTTTCCTTACTGAATGTCTTGAAATTCCATGTCAAAGTGTGAAGCTTTTGGGAGTGCCCTGCTGGCTCATCATGTTGTGAAATTGGGTGTGGATGGTTAGGAGTGGCTCCCCAAGGAATCCATTCACTTATTATTTTGCATCTGCACGTTTATTTATTTTGAGTGGGCAGAAGAAGAGGGGAGGAGGTTGTCGGGGTTGAGAAATCAATGAAGGATGTTTTTAATATATAGTATGTGTTATCTAATTATACTGGACTTTAATTCAGTTAACCTCATAGATAAAATAAACTAAAATTCAACCACATAGGTGAAGCCTACTGAGACATATTTCAATACATCTCTGGCTGCGCCCACATTGCAGAAATAATCGAGGTTGGCACCACTTTAACTGCCATAGCTCAATGCTATGGAACTCTGGAAACTAGTTTTGTGAGACATTTAGCCTTCTCTGTATGATATCTCTGGTGCCACAACAAACGACAGTTCCTGGAATTGCATAGTATTGGCCCATGGCAGTTAAAGTGGTGTCAACCTGGATTATTTCTTCAGTGCAGATGCAGCCTCTGATACACAGTACAGAATGGTTACTAATAGTAGATAAGGGGAATGTTGTAGATGTAGGATATCTTGATTTCAGAAAGGCCTTTGACAAGGTCCCCCATTATATTTCTTTCAAACAAGCTAGTAAAATGTGGGCTAAACAATGAGACTGTTAAGTGGATTTGTAATTGGTTGACCAACCAAACCCAAAGGGTACTTAACAATGGCTCCTCTTCATCCTGGACAGAAGTGACTAGCAGGGTGCCACAGGGTTCGGTTCTGGGCCCAGTACTATTCAACATCTTTATCAATGACTTGAATGATGGAATTGTTGGGAGTGTTTTGTGTCTTTCTGCATGGCAGGGGGTTGGACTGGAGGACCCTTGTGGTCTCTTCCAATTCTATGATTCCATGATTCTACTTTTTTGGAGGACGGCTCTCACACTTTAGAGGATTCTACTGAGCCAGCCACTCTGAGAGGTGCAGTCCACAAAAGGTAACTGCCAGAATGCTGTATCCTGTATGATCATTAATTATTACACAGCACTGTAACTATGGCGCTATGTAGTAGATTCTGGCCAGACCCGCCCAAAGCACACTTACTAGTAAGCGACCACTGGGATCAATGAGGGTCCATTTCTCTGTTATTTGAGAAGCATCTGCTTGATGTTCCCACTCACTCCCACGAGCGATCTCTGGTAGGACAGGCAGAAAAGGACCCCTGTTGCAAATTCCTCTTGTGCTGGATATTGTTCACATGAGGGATGGGAGCATCAGGCAACTAGCAGCAGCGTAGAGATCATGAATACACAGTCCTTATAAATATGAACTATAGGTTATATATTATGTAATTGTAAGTTACATATTCATCACTGTTCAACAGGATTCCCGCCAATGTTTCCAAGCTCTGATTTAGATAATCAGAGCAAAACTATTCGGGAGGTCAAAGATATAGCCATGTAAGTCTGAGATAAGGCAGGGATGCTGCCAGACTTCATTCTGACCCCTCAACACAGGCTAGCCACTGCAATCCCCACATGTCAGGCAGTCTTGTTGAGCCACTTTCACTTCATAGAATCGTTGAGTTGAAAGAGACCGCAAGGGCCATCCAGTCCAACTCCTCTTCTGCCATGCAGGAACTCTCAATCAAAGCATCTCTGATAGATGGCCATCCAGCCTCTGTTTAAAGACCTCCAAGGAAGGAGACTCCATCATCCCCAGATTAGAGCTCTGCTTCTGGACTGGTAAGGCTACAGCTTCCACTGCCTTTGCTCACCGGCAACCATCATTAAAAGTGGACTTGCCACTTCATTTCCATACACAACGGATTTTGAATTTGAATTGACAGTCTGACACACCAGTGGCATATATAGGTTCATCCCTGGCTTTCCATTCCACCAAATGCATCTGAGGAAGTAGACTGAAGTCTATGAAAGCTCATGCTGCTAACTTCTTTCTTTCAGTTAGTCTCAAAGGTGCTACAAGAGCTCTCTATATTCTGGCGATCCTAATTATGCACCCAAAACATGGACCGATTTCTATGTAATTAGTACATTTGCACTGAAAAAGAGATTTGACCTCATATTGATTCTGAATGTTCTTTCCCAAGATTTACCAGAGTGGAAAGTTAATCCTCATACATTTAATACATGGCTGGCTGGTGGTCCAGTGGTTAGGCAATGTGTTCTGATATGACCCTAGATTTAGGGCTTTTGCCAAGCCGTCTTGAAGTAAAGGGCCACAGGGTGTGTATAATGGAAATGAGGGCCAGCCTGGGAGAACATTGTGATAAACATCTGTATGCAACAGCAGCAGGATCAAAAGAAAATGTAGAAGCTGGAACAAGGAAGCCTAAGCTCACAAGTGGAATATCAGCTTGAACAAGCTGCAAACGTTAGTTCCCACAAGGTATGGATTGCATGATTGCACCGGTGGGAAGCTCAACCATACATTGATCACACAGCAGTTTAAAAGCTATTGGCTGGTCCCAACTAGAATAGACCCATTGAATCAATTGTTGAATGGTGAGTCCACATGTAGGTAAACCCCACTGATTCAATGGGTCTGCACTAGTTGGGGACTCACAGGAAGCTTTAGGCCAGTGACTGACTGTGGCACACATCTGAAAATGCTGCCAAACACCATTCTGCCATGTGGCTTGACAATGTTGAATCAACACATGAAGGACTAGTGACAAATTTTGAAGTCGTGCGGTATGAAAGAGGTGGTGTCAGTATTATTTCAGTACTAATTTTAGGAGATCATTCTTATCCCTTTGAACTTCATTTTGGCCCTGTTTTTCCAAAGGGTAGGTTTAGGTATAATTTCAGTTTGCGTCACTTCATGTTTGTTCTCCTTTTTAAAAAACCTTTTCTGTTGTGTCTGTCTGTCTGTCCTGATATGTGTTTTTTGGTTACATGCACAAAGTTAATCTTAGTATATAAGCAGCACATATGCATACTGGGCATTATTATTTAGCATTGCTGCTGTGTGCCTTCAAGTCACTTCCAACTTGTTGCAACCCTAAGATGGAGCCGAAGGGGTTTTCTTGGCAAGTTTCTTCTGAAGAAGAAACCACTTTCTTCCCATTGATATCTTCTGAGGCTGAGAGAGTGTGACTTACCCAAGTGGGTTTACATGGTCAGGTTAGGATTCGAACCCTGGTCTCCAGAGTCCAATGCTCAGGTGACTATATTGTGCTGGCTCTCTACACATGCGCATACCTTCCATCATTTCAAGATGAAAATATGTCTTTGCACAGTTCCAGGAGTATATCTGCAAGGAAAGCTCCTCCTAAATGACAGAACTCTTCCCTTCCTTTGCTTTTTACAAGGTGTATTTGTTCCTTTTACTTACCCCAAGAAGCAATTTAGAGTCACATATTATAGGATATTGTGTTCCAAAACTAGAAGAGCTGCAGCAGTTTCCTTTTGCCTGAGCCTACTCTCCTCTCTACTAAGTTAATTGAAATCAAAATACTTTTGTATTTTGAACTCAGTTTGCAACAAGTAAAGTAAGATAAGGAGAAAGGAGGGAAATGGGAGGAAGAGAGAGAAACCGAAACATGTTTACAGCAGTTGAAAAAGTGGGAACATATTGGATTATTAACCAGGATTAACCAGGGCTGTCTTTGCCAAACCTGGACAGTTGTAGGGTACAATCATTAGCAAACTGTAACTAGATTGAAGGAAACTTTAAATGTAAACTAGTTTATAAGGTTACTAGCTTGTAGTTTAGCTTGTCTGGATTAACATGTTTAATGCATCACTTAATCTGATTAAATTTAATTACATAAAGGTGGATAGTAGAAAGATGCATAAACTTACTTGCTTGTAATTTGTCACGGACAAGCCAAATTTCATGCACTTTTGAAGGGAAGGGGAGTTTAAGTCAAAACTACTTATTATTTGAAGGCAAACAAAAATCACTATTTTTCTGCAGTTCGCCAAATTAATCCTATCTAAGGAATCCCCCAAGTTTTCAGATTTCATGCATACAAAAGAAAAATCAAGGGCGGGGGAAGGATATCCATGCACAAACATTCAGATTTCTCAATGTCGATTTGGATTTGGATGCAAGTCAGATCGGAACGGGGATGGATTAGTCTGAATTGAATGAGAGACAAATGTGAATCGCCAAATCAGTGCATTGATTGAATTAGGAGGTCCTTAGATAGTCCCACTGGGTAGCAAACAACAGCAAAACCTGACAGGTAATGTAGATTTTGCTATTAATGGTTTAGACAGTATAACAACAGTATTCTGGAAAAGCCACTTTGAACAAGGACAAGTATATACATTCCAAATATTGATGCTTTGCAACTGTTCTCCATTAACACCATTTTCAAAAGCATGTCCAAGCCTCCTCCCATCTTCTCATTGACCCTGGCGCTTGGGGATTATAGGAATTATAGTCCAACACATCTGGGAATTACCCCATTGGAAAAGGCTGGATTAGACTGACGCTTCCCAAAGTAATGTAGTGCATACTTTCTGCCCTTAGAGAAAAAGGTTGGTTGATACTTGCATGCTGATGGTGTGAATGGATTTTGGCAACAGGTGGTTGGGCTACACTTGCATGAAGCCACCTCTTTGCAGAATTGTGTACACAGTTGTTGTAACCTACACACTATTGGTAGCTTGGCCAGTTTCATAGCAGGCTCACCTGGGATGGGAAAATATGTCAAGTATGTTTCTACTTCATGCCTGCATAACATTTCAAGGGAAGAAAGCAAGTTTATACTGGATCTTGCAAGCATAGCACCATATAAACCCATGGAGTCAGAGGGAAGAAGGAAGATAATGACACTCTTCTAATAGTTACGAAAAGTGTTGGTTTTATAATTTAAAGTAATGCTTTAGAAGTAGATATAGCAATAGTCGCATTCTGAAGAATCATTCAGGGAAGATGTAACCTCCAGGTCAGTATAACCCACATTTGATGCAGTCAGAAACACTTTGGCTATGTACAAGAAAATGCTTTGTAAAAGAAGATGGCTCCCTCTACTGGAATAACATTTTCATCTGTTCCTTTTGGGTTTTTTTTAAAAGGGCTTTTCTGCATTATAGATTTCTTCATGCAATAAAAGATGCATTTGTTTTTTGCTCATTTATTGCATTGGCATTTATTGCATTTTGTTCATTTGCACCACAGATTTCCTCCACTGATCTCCTTCCCAAATGCTCCAACTGCAACTGTCTGCCTGTTTTCCTCGCTTGTTTTGCAGAAATTTATCCTGTCTTGCAGAAATCTGTCATGGAACCATCCTTTTTCTACACCCTCCCAGTTATAATCCCCTACAGATAGCAGATGTGGCAAAATATTCTGTAACTATGCTCTAGTTTAACGCATTCAGTGAGATATACTGTGAGCCATTTCTGATTCCTTTGGTTGGTTTAAGAGCATTTGGTGAAAACAAAGGAGAGAGTAGCTGCTCCAACACTGTGCAACTCCCTCCTGCAAGAGGTTTTGTTGGCCCCCTTTCTACTCTCCTTTTATGCCTCCAGGTTTACAGTGCAAACATAAAAACCCCAAATAAACTACATTGTATATTGTTTTAATTGTACAGTATTTTCTTTTAACCTACACTGTAAACCAGCATGGGATAGTGGTTTGAGTATTAGAGGAGTTCTTTAGCAGACCAGGGTTTGAATCCTCACGCTGCAAAGGAAACCCATTGAGTGATCTTGAGCAAGTCACACTCTCTCCATCTTTGAGGAAGGCAATGGCAGGCCTCCTCTGAATAAACTCCACAACTGGTTTGCTGTAGAGTCTCCTGGGACTGTTTTTAAGATTTGAGGAATCAGCATTGACTGGAAAATTTTTATTCTTGCCAGTGCTTGCCCGGGGAGGAAAAATTACTCTTACAGTAATCCACGGATTCCTTATCCACTTATTCAATCATGGACGGTTTTGTAAATTTCAAAAAGCCAACCTTGATTTTGCCATTTTATATAAGGGACAGCATTTTACTATGCCATTGTATTTAATGGGATTTGAGCATCCATGGATCTTGGTCCTGGAACCAAACACCAGTGGATACCAAGGGTCCACTGTACCATCCATCTTCAACCAAGCATTCTCAAATATGAGCATTTTCCGAAGCACAATGTGTACTTAGAAAGGGCCTCCATGTTGTTAATTTTAGCTGTGTGCAAGTGCTGTAAGCTGCCTCGAGCCCTGAATTGGGATAAAGGTGAAATCCAAAGAAGTATAATAAACGTAACGGTAACAAAAAAGCAGTAACAAATTTGAAAGCAAGCCACCAATAGCTAAAGAAATGGAGTTTAGTTCAGTCTTGAAGTAGTCAGTGTATTTCAGCTCAGGATGGCTTAACCTGAGCCGCATTGTTACAGTTTAAAGTAAATCATAAGCCACAGGTGACAAAGTCAATGAAAAGGGAAGGAAAATGATAATATTTTGTGTTTCCCAGCAGGGGTCAGTAAAAGCGAATTTGAACAGAAACTAAAGACACAAAAGGACAGAGAAAAAATGAACTCTAAAAAGCAAAGCCATAATTGTATTCAGGAATGGACACTAGTTGAGCACTTAGAAATACAGTTTCACCATCCAAAGAAAAAGGGCAAGCAAAGAGACCAATTTATTGTTAATATTATTATTTTATGGGATTTATATTCTGCCTTTCTCCCAAAGAGAACATGAACTCAGTCAATGGAAGAGTTTTAGATGTGAACTATTTTTAACATCTCCTACTTTGCAATGCTAGAAATTTGTGGGCTGGAAGAAAAATTTCATTTGGGGGCAGAATTTTTCTTACCAGGTCAATCATTCTTCTTTGGGACATAGTGCCATAACCTTGTCCCCTGCAGCCCCAAGTGGGGCTGATAGGACTTGAAAATCAAAACGTTTGGAGGGCCGTAGGTTCCCCTCCCCAGACATAAGACAACCTGATGGCCCCTCTTCCAAGATGGATGCATCCTCTGAAGACAGACAACTCCCTTATTCCAGATTAACCAAAACAAATCCTCCACAGCTCTGTGCCAGGCCTACAAACATCTTTGGTTGATCAGTTACATCCACGAATTCCTTCCAGTCCATTCCCAGCCATTGCCTTCCAGTAGACTAGTCATTTGTTAGTCATTAGTTATGTGCCTTCAAGTCAACTCTGACTTATGGTGACCCCCACTGTTGGGTTTTCTTGGCAAGTGTGACACTTATGGGGTCTCCTTTTTCTGCTTCAGCTGAGCAGAATAAGACCTTCAGAGGTGCTGTTGTGGATGTTTAAAAAGCTGCAACATCATTGGGAGGGAAACTTCGTGCGATAATCTAGATCGTTTTGGACAAGATCACCAAAATAACCATATGCCTTGATGCTAGCTGGCTAAACATCTCTTAGCTACTCATGATGCAGATGGGATATGTAGCCCTTGATGTTCATAGGGATAGATAGGAGTCTGGACAATTTTGTCCAGTGCTAAGGTGGGACAGGAGGCCCCAAGCAGCCTTTTTAAGAGTCTATTGTCTCATGGTCACTTGAGGCTTTTATAACCTCTGCTGAGAAAGACCTCGATGGTTTGTGCCCTTCTCCCCAACTGGCCATTGGGCACTTGCTCTTTCCTTACCTCTGTGATGCTGATCCCTATTAAAATGTAACTTAACCTTTGTTACATGGAAAGAAGACTATTCCCAAGGCTGTGTTGCCCAGATAATGGGGTGCCCTTTATCACAGCAAGATTCAGTCAGAGGAGGTTTACCATTGTCTTCTTCTGAGACCGAGAGAGTGTAACCTGGTAGGTTTCTATGGCTGAACAAGGAATTTGCACCTTGGTCTTCAGTAGTCCTGGTCCAACACTCAAGCCACTGCACCAAGCTAGCTCTCATAGATGCATCACTGAAAAAGAGGATGCAATTTTGCATAACATTTGCTTGTGCTGATTTATAGGCAGAGTTGCCAGTTATTTAAAAAGAGTGATAATATATTAAATGAATACATATGTAAAATAGAAATAATTGCTGCATTTGTTGTAGAATTGTTACACAATACAGCTCTCTATAGCATGGGCTTTAAACCAGACACGGACACATGTTTTTTAGTACGCACAAACTGAATGGCAGCAAAATTCAGCGGTGACTTGTGATCCACATATTAATCCAGCCGCCATAAATCAAGTAAGCAAGAGCAGAAATATGTAAAGATCAGATACGTCAAGGATCCTTTGGCAAGGGGATGCTTCCCGATGTTGCCTAACATTTTATCAACAATCCTTCAAAGTCACATTTCAAAAGCTTCAAATATTTGAAGTCCCAATTTGAAGTGTTGCCACCAAGTGGTTTAAAATGTTATCTCAGCTGCAGAAGGGGCTTTCATTCACATTATTAATGTTTGGGTTCCCTGCCTTAAGCACTGTGGGAATGACAACTTCAGGTCAGTGAGAAAAATGAACAAGGTCCTGCCAACATTAAGAACCCTGACAGGCCAATCCTACTTTTCAAGTTCCATCTGCCCACTTTTTATCTCTCTCGACGTTGACATTGGAGCTTTAACGCCGAGGATGCAAACACTGGAGAAAAACAATGGAAAAGCTGAAACTTTCCAAAGGGGATATGGAGAATTTGAGATCAGAGTTCTTTTTCCCACTCTAAGGGGAAACTATTGTTGTTGTTGTGTGCCTTCAAGTTGTTTCCAACTTATGGTGACCCTATCATGGGGTTTTCTTGGCAGGTTTTTTCAGAGGCAGTGTGCCATTGCCATCCTCTGAGGTTGAGAGAGTGTGACTTGGTTCTCCAATGCGTTTCATGGCAAAGCCGAGATTCAAATCCTGGTCTCCAGAGTCACGGTCCAATGCTCAAACCACTACACCACACTGGTGGTCCTCTTCTGGACATGCTTCAGCTTCTCAACACTGAATTGAATTGTGTTGCCGAGAACTGAACACAAGATTCCAGGCATGGGCAGCAGAGAAGTATCCAGCTACAATGGGATTTTAGGCTGCATCAATAGAAGTGTAATGTCTAAATCAAGGGAAGTAACAATGTCACTCTATTCTGCTTTGGTCAGGCCTCACCGGGAATACTGTGTCCAGTTCTGGGCATTGCAATTCAAAAAGGATGTTGAGAAGCTGGAGCGTGTCCAGAGGAGGGCCACCAAAATGGTGAATGGTCTAGAAACCATGGCCTATGAGGAATGACTTAGGGAGCTGGGTATGTTTAGCCTGGAAAAGAGAAGGTTAAAAGGTGATATGATAACCTTGTTTAAATATTTGAAAGGATGTCATATTGAGGATGGAGCAAGCTTGTTCTCTGCTGCTGCAGAGAATAGGACCCGGAACATCCTGACAGCAAGAGATGTTCGACAGAGAAACACACTCCCCCAGAGAATGCTGGAGTCTGCTTCTTTGGAGATCTTTAAACAGAGGCTGGATGCCCATCTGTCAGGGGTACTGTGATTGTGAGTTCCTACTTGGCTGAATGGGGTTGGAATGGATGACCCTTGGGGGTATCTTCCAACTCTATGATTCTACAACCTTATAATTGAATGCACAGCAATGGCATTATCCTCCTGGACTTCAAAATTCCAATCTATACCAATTGTGTCTGTCTTTTCTATGGAAGAGCCATGTAGGTTGCAAGAGGCCAGTTCTGAAATGGCAGGAGTTGCTAGAATTCTATGCAAAGGGTCTCTTACATTTCTCCACCTGATTTGTGAGGAGAAAAATCAGGAGGCCAAGGAACATTTCTCCAGCTTTCTCCAAGTGGAAGAGACATTATCCAGCAGTTTTTCAGTGGCCAGCATTATCAACATAAAACAACAGTAGCCCAACTTACTTACTCTTTCTTTCCTTCCTTGTATCTCTCTCTCTCTTTCCTTTCCCATAACATGTGTACAAATGTGTTTTGCTGCTGCAGCTGGGCCACCATTTTGCATTTCCATAAGGCCCTGGACCCAGCGCCTTTCCACAACATTATCTGAGCAAGAAGGAATTGCATCTGCCACTTGAAAATATTTAGAGACTCTTCTGTAAAGAGGCCTTCGCTTTCTAGGGATGCGAGAAAAAAGAAACATTTCAGAAATATTGCCTTCTGAGAAATTTTGGCATGTTTCTGACTAGCTTCCATCTGTATTATTTTACATGAAGCTTAATTGCATGATAACTTTCCATTTCAATTTAGAGGGTTGGGTTTTTTTTTGTCTCAGAGCGAGCTTGGCTGCCTGTCAGTGCAGAGGATGGATGATACTCAGTGAATGAAGAAGCTGTTCAATAGTTCTTTTCATCTTCATCATTCACCAAGCGGTCTCCACATCTTATCATCCAATCCCTGGGCTGGCTATAGAACCCTTCATTTCCTTGCTGCTGTTTGAAAGATGCTCATCGTCACCATGGTGTCTGAATTAATGAGTTTATCTTCATAGTTTCCCCCTGCTTGCAAACAATGATTTCCCCTCCCAACCATAGCTTACAGATGGGAAAATTGAGAACTCAAAAGAGACCATATATGAATCCAAAAAGCCGAGAGCATGGGGATATTTTGGCTGATGCCCATTCTCAAGGCAGTCTTCAATAAACGTGTCTTCTTTCAGTTTTAGTTATCTGCGTTCTAGAAGACAGGATTGTAATCTATCTATCCATCTCTCTGTCATCTATCTATCCATCTATCTGATAGCCTGTCTTTCTCTCTTGATGGAATTTGAGGCATGGAAACCAGGTTTTACAGGAACCAGAACCAAGGGATAGAAGTTCCAGGAAACCAGATTTGTCTAACATTTAGTTAAATTTTCCAGAGTAATAGCTGTTACACAGAGAGTGTGCTTCCATGGCTGAGTGGGGATTTGAACCTTGGTCTCCAAAGTTTAGTCCAATGCTGCGTTGGGCTAAACTTTGGAGACCAAGGTTCAAATCCCTGCTCAGCCATGGAAGCACATCGGGTGATTTTGGGCAAGTCACATTCTCTCAGCCTCAGTGGAAGGCAAAAACAAACATCTTCTAAACATCTTCAGTTGAGAAAACCCTATGATAGGTTTGCCTTAGGGTCACTATAAGCTGGAAATGACTTGAAGGGATACCAAACACCAAAATAAGGTGACATTTAGTAGCTGCATCCTGCATTGTCCAAAGGGCTTGGTTAGAGTGCATCCAATGCCTCTTCCAACTCTTTGATTCTATTATTTGCTTATATCTGCTCTACTCTATCCCAATAGCAGTTGTGGAAAGGCTCATTAAACCAGTCTCTCTCTCTCTCTCTCTTCTTTATTACTCAGTAAGTGATGACCAAAAAGGATATGGTTTAGAGTACTGCTATTCAACATCAGTCTTGGATCAGTGCTAGTTTTCATGCCTCTACCTCAATGGGTAATTTTTTCCTTAAGATATTAATCACAGGAGTCCTATGTAATTACCAGGGAATATGTCCTACTCACAAGAATATACTGTCTTATCCTATGGATGGATGGCATTCTAGCCAAGGGTTATGAACATCAAAGTCCTTAATATTTTATTACATTTTTCAAAATCTTTGCATTACGTACCCGAGGAGTCAAAAAGTGATGACTTCTTAAAGGCATGCATCCAAAGAAACAAAGAAAGGAGCAGAATCAATTTGTTTGGCAATCCGGAGTCATAACAACTGATTAAATAACGGATCTCCTTTCCGTTAATGGATTTTTATTGCGGCCGCTCCCAAGCATTTAAGTGAATTAGATCGCCTGGTGGTTCACTCTTGGGTATTAATCCAGGCTAAATATTTGTCATAATTATGTAATAGAGATGTTGCAACAGTCATTACATGGCTTTGGGAATTAAATAAACACAATAAACCAATAGTCAGGTCTATAAAGTGATGTTAACACATCCTAACTCGACCCAACTTCTCGGTTGTTTATTTCTCATTTTGAAAACTGGGCTTTGGAAGGTGTAGACTTTTTGCCACATTTTTACTTTCCCCCCATAAATTTGAGATAACTAAGCAGAGCTCTACAATTTATCTCCTTGATACAGTCACTTTTTACATATGGCTAGCATGCAGAGAGCTATGTGCTACCGACCAGAGTTATTTTAACATAGACTAAATGCCATTTTTAGAGCACTGAAGTTATCGTGGACAGATAAAAAGACAAACAAATAGGTCCAAGAACAGATCCTTGATCCTCGTCTATCCTCTAGAATAAGATTGTCATCTAGAAGGAATAGGGACTCTCCAAAGTTATGGAATGGAATCCCTGCAAATTCCTTTTGTGTTCTTCCCTGATCTCTGCTTAGAAGATTGCCTGCACAGTAGCAGGAAAAAACAGCTGGAATCAAGTAAGAGACTTACTTGTCTTATGTGCGCGAGAAATAGAACTGAACAGCACTGCAATGTCTATATTCACCTAGGGGCTGTTGTAACATTACTACCTATAGGCATCCATTGCACAATGGAGTGACTCATGTGCCATGGCCCAGTGTGCAACAGGCCACCAGTGTGCATCTGGACACCAGCTAGAAAGTCCTGGAACAGAACAGATTGCCCAATGCACATCAGAAGTGCCCAGGTGGATCAGAAGAGCCCAATGCACATCAGACATGCCTGATGCATATTGGAGCACTCTTGCCGGTGCCCTAATGTGCATCTCCACAGTTTGCTAACAGGCTTTCCTTGCAGTTCTGCAACATAGCTAATGATTTGCAAAATTATGCAATGTAGACCATGAGGGAGAACCTTGGCCAACGTTTTTATCCCAGCAGTTGTCTGAAAAGGTCACTTGACAGTTTATCCTCAAAATATGATTGACCCTTTTTTTATGATGACCTCCTCTCTATGACATGGTATGATGCTACACTGAGGGCACTGGGGCTCCTGGCTCAACACAGTGTAGGAAAAAACTTGGGAAGAAAAGAAATAAACTGCATTATTGCTAGTGCTAATCCCACTTCTGAGAGAAATTTGGGGAATTTCACACCTTCTCTGACAAATTTAGTGGATTTCCCCCTCCAAATAAGTTGAGAAACATGAAAGAGAGTTTAGAGACACCAGCTGGGATTTTGTATTACTGTCTATATTGTGTAACTTTACACATAGCTTTACACTTCAGCACTCCCCAGCTAGTGTCCTGATGCACACTGGCTCCCCAACATACAGTAGTAGTGCATCATGTCAGTCCCTTGCTTGAATATAGACATTGCAAAACTGCTGACCTCTTTTTTCACAGAGATATAAGTGAAGTTATAAGTCCCACACTGAATACCAGCCACCATTAGTATTTATCCATTTCTTTATGGGCTGCTTCAGAAAGTGAAGGTGTTTCAAAGGTATTGCTGGAGTTATATCCAAAGAACATTTTGATTTTTAAAAGAATTTTTCTGGCAATTCCTGGCACAAGCTGCAACATTTTATTCACACCGTCATGTAGGTTTCTCTTTAATTCCAAAACACAGCAGGAAAAATGTCTCCTCCTCTTTCTCCCTCTCCCTAATTCTCTTAAAAATAGTTATTGGCGAAATAACACATGATCACTTTGTTCTTGTTCTGAGCCTTTATGTTGTTTCTGTCTTATGGTGACCCTAAGGCAAACCTATCACAGGGGTTTCTTGGCAAGATTTGTCAGAGGGGGTTTGCCACTGCCTTCCTCTGAGGTTGAGAGAATGTGACTTGCCCAAGATCTATGGCTGAGTGGAAATTCAAATCCTGGTCTCCAGAGTTGTGGCCCCAATATTCAAACCACACTGGCTATCAAAACTGGATGCAAAATGTAATTATAATTTTATCAGGGCTGGTAAATGCAAATCTTTGTAAACAGTCAAAAAAGCAAAACTTCCCATATATAATTTTAGAGAAATGTTAAACCACCACCCCACACACCTGCTCTGGTTGTGCTTGCAAACTTTCTTGCCTATCTAAGAGCCCGAGCAAGAAACTATACAGTTACACAGCTAGATAAATCATGCACCTCACCAACGGTGCAGTTTCAATATTCTGTTGGTATGCGCAGGACCTGAGAAGGACGTGTTGGTTTTTGTAACTTGCATCTATCACCGCAGCTCCTCTCTTTGCAGGACAGAGAAAAATGGTGCCACAGCAATTGAACATCCTCATTTCTATGCTGCGAGAGCTCATCTTCATTTCTAGGAATGTTCCCAGCTTTGGCGAGGTAGTTTTTCTTAGCAGAGACCATAAGTGAAGCCACAGATGACCTGGTGAGGACACTTCATCAAGGAAATCATGGCTCGCTCTCCGGGCTCCGTATAAGTGATGCCCAACTGTCTTCATATCCGATTAGAATGCTCTGGGAAAATGTGTCGAGGAACTCTTAATACCTTCAGCTTTGGATTTTCACTCCTCTCCTGTCACCCGTTGCGCCTTCTGATGGACGAGCATTTTATGGGCCCAATCCGCTCATAGCTCCATCTCTTGAGCCATAGGCAGCGGACACAGACTTGGAAATGTGGCTCTGCGGGGCTCAAAAGAGGAGAGAGAACAATGCAGAAGGACAAATAAAGGAGGGTAAAATGTTTAAAGGTTGTTTAGTGGGATAAAAAGTGAAGACAAAAGTCAACACAGCTATTTTAGGCTGCATCTGCACTGCAGAAACAATGCAATTTGACACTGTGTTAACTGCCATGGCTCAGTCCTATGGAATCCTAGGATTTGTTGTTTGTTTTGGCATTTGTGCTCTCTGACAGCGAAGGCTAAACAGCTCACAAAACTACAAATCCCAGAATTTCATAGCATCATCCCATGGCAAGTCTTTGAGAGCGGATTATTCTGTAGAAAGGGTGTTTGGCAATGTGCTACATTGTCTATAGCCGTCATGGTGTAGTGGTTTGAGTGTTGGACTAGGACTCTGGAGAATAGGGTTTGAATCCCAGTTCAGCCATATAAACCTATTTGGTGATCTCAGGCAAGTCACACTCTCTCAGCCTCAGAGGATGGCAACGGTAAAGCTGCTCTGAAGAAACTTGACAAGAAGACCCCTATGATAGTTTCGCCTTAGGGTTGTCATAAGTCAGAAACAATTTGAAGGCACACAACAACAATAAATATTGTCTATATTTGTTTTTCTTTTTTAATGGTCCTACTTTTAACTGTGTTTAGTTCTATTGATAGTTATGTTTTTAACTTTTGTATGTTATGAATGCTAAAGCCATATCTTTGCACTTTTGTAAACTGCCTCGACTGGGTGTGGTCAAGGTGGCCAAAAGTTATTATTGGGGAAGAACACACAAGTCAAGAGGCTTCAGTAGTTTGCTTTCGCCTAAGGCTTCTGGAAAGGGCAAGGTTTTGCTCCTTCCTTCCTCTCCTCTTCCCACTGCTGAGATAGCTGAGTGTAAACTACATCTATTTTATGTATTTATGCATTTATGTATTTTACTTTTGTACTGTGAACACAGTTTGCAGCCTTTGAAGTAAGCTGAGGACAACAAAGGAAAGTAGGAGGAGAGAGAAACTGGGACATTTTAATGCCTGCTAGAAAAGTGGGATGGCAGAGGATTCATTGGGACTGTCCCTGCCAAATCAAGACAGTTGGAGGATATCTGACACATAGCCACCCCAGGCCTATGGTTCGCCCTGCCCTCCAGGACCAAAGGTCTTTGTTCTTCTATCTAGCAAAACAATGACGAAAAACAGTTCAGCCAAACCCCATCGGCAGGCTGGACATATTTCTCATCCCTGGGACAAAGAAGCGAACGAGTGACACAACCATCTGGAGGGGGAGAACGAGGGAGAAGGCAACTCTGTAAAAATGAGATATACGCGTCTAAATAAAACATTGATGAATGAAGGCCCTGGAAGCTGAGATGAAAGTGAAGCAGTACAGACAGGTAAATCATCTTGATACTTATGTTAGCAGTGAAATTATGTTCCTCTACTTTTGGGGATGTTTCGTTTGGAAACCTCTTCTCAATTCTGCTGACAGCAAAGCAGGTGACGGAAAATCCTTCCAGTTTGGCTACTGACACACTGAGGGAGTATAGCTTATCCCATCACCCTTCTGAGTTTTTGATGCTGAGAAAGCAGACTCCAGAGCACAACCAGAAAAGAGGAGAGACATAAAAACCTACTGGTCTGTTTGTCATCGCATTCCCAAAGCTCTAATCATAGAATCATAGAAACGTAGAGTTGGAAGAGACCACTAGGGCCATCCAGTCCAACCCCATCCTGCCATGCAGGAACTCTCAATCAAAGCATCCTCGACAGATGGCCATCCAGCCTCTGCTTAAAGAACTCCAAGGAAGGAGACTCCACTACACTCCAAGGGAGTTTGTTCCACTGTCGAACAGCCCTTACTCTCAGGAAGTTCCTCCTAATGTTGAGGTGGAATCTCTTTTCCTGGAGCTTGCATCCATTGTTCCGGGTCCTGTTCTCTGGAGCAGCAGAAAACAAGCTTGCTCCCTCCTCAATATGACATCCCTTCAAATATTTAAACAGGGCTATCACATCACCTCTTAACCAGGCTAAACATCCCCACCTCCCTGAGACGTTCCTCATAGGGCATGGCTTCCAGACCCTTCACCATTTTAATCACCCTCCTTTGGACACGCTCTAGTTTCTCAATGTCCTTTTTGAGACCTTGTGGTCTTGAACATGAGTCAACAGCACGATGCGGCAGCTAACAAGGCCAATATGATTTTAGGCTGCATCAGTAGTACTATAGTGTCTAGATTAAGGAAGTAATAGTGCCCAGGCCATGTTGGCTGATGGATTTGGGCAGCTGTGATCCAAAAAATATGTTATTACCAAACTTTGTTCTCCCTAACTTTAACATCTCGCCTGTACTGTCTTGCTTTTCTCAGGCAGCTAGAACCTCTTGAATGAGGTAGAGGTTGACTACCAGCCAAAAGATGCCGCCAATGCAAACATTTTGAAAGGTTCTTTGGTGAGTCAACAGAACAGTCATGTACATAACGATACACTTTATTTCTGAATGGCTTGACAATGCACAGCAGCGCACCAGACCTGTCATGTTGTATCAAGGCACTTGGCTCATCCAGCAGAAAGCTGTGGATGACATCTCACAAAATCGGTTTACCATGGAATGAATGAGGAGCCAAACCAGAAAGCCATCCATCTAGCCTTCCATCCCTTTATTTATATCCTACTTTCCTCCCAGAGCAGGACAGAAAATTACAGTAAAAACACATGTATTTAAAAACTGAGATTAAAGTAGCTTTAAACAAACAGGAGAATTAGGACCATTTTAAAATCTTACTTTAAAACAAAGATTAAAAACAGTCTCTCTCTCTCTCGCTCCTGACTGATGCTGACCGTGTGGATGAGACATCTCCTAGCCCCTGTCTAAACTACAAATCCCAGGATTCTAGAGGATGCAGCCTTGACTCTTTCCATCCCAAAAAGGGAAGCAGGCTCAATCGGCTAGCTTGGCTCAGATACAGACAACTTGGTGCTCCTTTCCCTTTGAGCTGTTTCTATTCTAGTTTGATCATTAAAAGGATTTTTGACCTAAGACATGATGTCTCTTACTCTTCCCTCCCAATCCCTTTCTCCCGTTGTGTCTGGTCTTTTTGCTTTGTATGGTTGAGGCCGGAGACTGTCTTATTAATGATCTGTATCAGCTGTTTGTTTGAAATGGTTGCCTTGCTGCACTGTTCAGCTAAAAAAGACTCCATGAGAAAGAGCCCCTTGCTTTCTGAGACTCTTTTTCCCCACCAGTTGCATTTAATAACTGGTAGGTTTTGGTAATTGTCAAACTATTCCCTTCACCAAATGAAATGAGGAATTTTGTACAGGAGGTTCGGAAGCATGAGTGGACTTTGAATTGCATTGTCATTGCCTTAACAATCCTTACGTAAAATACAGTATAAATGGCAAAACATTGCATTGGTTATTGCAAGGTGTTCAGAACCCTCTATATAATGTCACAACCAACTATAATTTGGCACAGTCTATCACATTATACAGTACATGTCTGATGGCTTGGATATATTGCTCTCAAAATAAGATTGGAGTTGTAAAGAAAGCAGTAGGAAAAAATGGTTTTTCATACTGTAGAGCTTGGCAAATTTCTATAATCACTTAAAAACTAAGGAAGCTTGGCCTTTAGTTGCATTTCTTTTTGTCTCCCTCCTCCTTTATGGTTATTATTGCCTCATTATACAGTCATTTGTACAATGTTTTGGCAGACATTCACTGTTGCATAAATTAAAGTCACCGCATCTAGTTTTTGCCTACAGGTCTTTGATGAAAATACCAGGAACATTTTTATTTGAATGTCAAAGTTTGTCAACCATTAAACTGATTGATTTTTCATTATACAATTCAATAGGAGAGGCAATCTCCAGTCTGTATGCAACATTACACTGAGAGATATACTCATCTCTGAGGAAGAAGGAAAAAATTATCCTTCCTGCTTATGCTTTTTAAAAAATGATATTCTTGGCAGGGAAGAGCCACATGTTCCTAAACTATCTCTATACATGAATTGTTTTGTTAATATGCCCAAGACAGGTATGCTGCCGTAATTCAATTTTCATGAAAATAAATGAAAAGACATAACATAGCTGTAAAGTTTCACTTTAACAACTTTTCAATTGGCTTCATAGATAAGAGGATAAACAAGGGTTTCCTGAAACGGTTGGAGAAAGCAAGAGATGTGTGTGAGTGTGCATCAGAGAGAGACTCCTTCTATCCAGTTTCTGTATCTGAATTACCGAATGATAGATTATCAATATCTGGCTATTTGAAGGCCAACCTAAACATTACTTCAATATGAGGCATGAAATGATATACAGTTGCTCTTCCACATTTACGGCTTTGACTTTTGCAGATTTGTTTATTTGCAGTTTTGATTAATACTGTATGTTCTCTTTAGGAATCTCTAGGTCCTGCAACACAACTCTGCTGAAAGTCGATCATAGAGTTGTGCTGGAGAACCTAGATGTTCCTAGAGAAGACACTTCTCTAGGCATTTGTAGGTCCTCCACCACGATTCTATGATGAACTTCTGGCAGATGTTGACCACAGAATTACACTGAAGGACCTGGAGACTCCTAGAGAGGTGTTCTCCTAGATAAAAAGAATAGCAATTTTTTATTTCCAGTTTTCCACATTCACAAGGGTCCTTTACTCCTAACCCAAGCAAATGTGCAGGTCCCATTTTATAGTACCGTATTTTCCGGTGTATAAGACGACTTTTGAACCCTTTTAAATCTTGTCAAAAGTTGGGGGTCGTCTTATACGCCAGGTAAGCCTAGCTTCCTCAGGCTGGAAGAGAGCCCCATGGCCCAGCGTGCGCACCCGGCCTCCTCCTGCCTTCCCAGGCCTCCAAGAAGGCTGGAAGACAGCTCCATGGCCCAGCACATGCGCCAGGCCTCCTCCTGCCTTCCAGCGCTTTGGAGACCCGCTGGAGGCCTGGAGCTGCTGCGGGCCCAGCCTGCTCCTGCCTTCCCAGGCCTCAACAGAGGCCGGAAGAGAGCAGCGCAACCCGGCGTGTGCACCCAGCTTGCTCTGCAGCCTGGCGCGATCGCCACCGGCCTCCTCCCATCTTCCAGGGGTAGTCTTATATGGTAAGTATATAGCAAAGTCTATATTTTTACTTGAAAAGTTGGGGGGGGGTTGTCTTATACGCCCCGTCACCTTATATGCCAGAAAACACGGTAACTTGCATGCTCTTCAACATTTCACAGATGAAAACGGGAACACATGACCAAGGAACTTCAGTGTGTGGTCAAACCACCAAAAGTTATTAATGAAGAGCAGACAAGCCAGGAGAGGCTGCAGCAGTTTTCTTTTGCCTTAGATGGGAGGGAGGAGGAGAAACTGGGACGTTTTAAAAGTAGCTGAAAAAGTAGGATGGCAGAGGATCAATGAGGCTTTTCTCTGCCCATTTGGGACAGTCGGAGGGGTCTGTCTACATCTGTGACAAAATGGTTTCTAACAGTGAAAGGGTCAAAAAGTACTCCCCCATACCAGCGTTTGAGACTTACATCTAGAAATCAGCAGGACCCCTTCAGCAAGCCATGTTAGTTAACAACCTCCAAGGAACACCAAAATACAACCTGAGAAAATGAAAGCTTGTGACTACCATTGTCATTTTACTTGCATTTTCCCACCTGTATGGTTTTTTAACACCTTTACCTGATGAAGAAGCCAGTCTAGGTTTGAAAGCTTGCATCATGCATTTTGTGAATTTTGGTTGGTTGATTAAAGGTATCACTGTTTTGTGGATTTTGGATTTTATTGTACTTTGGCATGGCTACCCTTGAATATGTTTCCTGGAGAACAGGGTTCGATTCCCAGCTCAGCTATGGAGACCTGATCACCTTGGGTGAGTCACATACTCTCAGCCTCAGAAAACCCTATCATACATCTGCCTTTGGATAGCCATAAGTCAAATGACTCGAAGGCACACAACAACAACAACCACAACAAAGTGTCTTGGTAGAGTATTAGTGATAATAATATTTGTTTGTTTATTGGATTTATCTCTCATCTTTCCCACAAAGGCGACCCAAGGTGGTTTATTTGACTAGCCACCAAAAACCATAATATTAACATACAATTAAATAAATTATAATATTTAAACCCAACTGGATTAAATGCAGTTAAAAGGAGCAGAAGCACCGGAGCACAGCAACCAACTACAGTTCCCAGAATTCCATAGCAATGAGCCACGGCAGTTAAAATGGTGTCAAACTGGATTATTTCTGCAGTGCGGATGCAGCCCTGGGCAATAAGCCCAAGACACACACACAACCTAATTATTCACTGAGCAAAAACACACACCACACACACGACAACAACAACTATTACTACTGCTTAGCGGGTACAGATGGTAACAATTTGCTTGAACATGCTCAGTCCTTTACAAAGCTGAGAGAGAATATCGGGTTCCATTTAATTAAAAAATCACTTTTAATTAAATCTCACAGTCAGAAGTCCTTTGCAACAAAAAATTATGACTCCCATCATTATTTGCCCATAAATAGCCAACTCTGCAGATTAACACACAAAATGTTAATGACACGAACATTACGTTCTAATTAAACAATGAAGTAATACATACATTATGATTTGTTGGTCGAACATATGCCCAAGTGAGACGCATTTCAATAAAACGTCGCTCCATGTGAAAGCGTCCTTTTGCACGCTTCCTCCATCCCTCCTAAGAAAAGTGCTAACAAAAAAAATAGATACCTGCATCTACACTTTCAAACACAAAATGAAAATATACTGAGTAGGCGTTTGAAGGCGAGGCAGAATTGGCTTGCTAAACATCTGCCACAGTATATCATTACAGTGATATTTGGTTATCCACACTGGCAGTTGTTTGCATCTGTCTTCAGCTTATCTTGCTGTACCTATTTGCAGCATGGTATTGCAGTCTGAGCATTGGACTATGACTCTGGAGAGCAGAGTTCGAATCCCACTGGGTGACCTTGCACAAGTCGCACCCTCTCAGCTTCAGAGGACGGCAACGTCAGCAAACCCCCTCTGAACAAACTTGCCAAGGTTTGCCAGAGGATTGCCATAACTCAGAGCCAGCACAGCATAGTGGTCTGAGTGTTGGACTAGGACTCTGGGAGACCAGTGTTCAAATCCTTGCTTGGCCATGGAAACTCATTGGGTGCCCTTGGGCAAGTCCTACTCTTTTAGTCTCAGAAAAAGGCAAGCACAATTTTCTTGAGAACAAACTTGTGATAAGGTTACCTTATAACTGCCATAAATCAGAAATGATTTGAAGGCACACGAATAACAACAAATCTACATTGCCTTATGTGCATACGTATACACAATATTAATTCTATAATTTCCTTGAGTGAGGAACAATATTTTCTATTGAATTTATTTATTCTTCTCACTCATCTGAATCTGCTAATTGAAGCTCATCCAGTTTACAGTAAAAGGAAATATGGGCGCTTAAAATATAGCTGTAGAGACTCTATTCCCCCAAGTCAGCAAAGAATTCACAGATTTTTTATAACACACATATTAAAACAGAGTACTTAATTCATGATGGTTCCTTTCAAGAGACTTTTTCCCCCACTAAAGAAAAGGAGAGGCATTAATGAACAATTTTTTAGCTTTATTAACCTTGCTCCCTTTTCTAAGCCTATTATTTCATATATCATATCAGTTTCTCTAAGGGTACAAGCCAATCAGATGTGGATAAGGGTATGAAATAGGATATAAATGTACACCCCAGTTCACAAACCCTGTGTGCAAAACCCTGTTTGCAGACCAGGGCTCTGTTCAAACACAACAGGGATCTCTCTGTGTAACCTCCAGATACTGTCTGAGCCACTTTCCCATTTTCCATGGACCTATCTTCAGCACTAGTCACTATTGCCCTCTTTAACTCCTGGTTCCTCTCTACCCAACCTTCCACACCTTTCTTTCTGATAGCCTTCCTGAGGTTGCATTGATTTTTGTAAGTTTGCATGCACCTTTGCATGTTTCTAAATAAAATCTTTTGTTCACTGACACAGGAATGTTCTGCAGTGAGTACTGGTATACATAGGTGAAAAGATCCCCAAAGTTACCCTCCTCTTACAGACCTCCATCTGAGCTATAATTTCCTCCAAAATTCAAAGAGATGCTGACACTGCTGGTGGAGGACCCCTAACCTGCCCCCATATTTTTGAGTAACAAGGGCCACACAATTCCCAGTGATGGGGAGAACTCTGCCTTAATGCCTGGAGAGTTTGGGCCTATACAGACTGGGGGAAAGGGGCAGAAAGAGGATGCCCCTTTCTCACCCAGATTGTGGCCACACCAACCAAACGGCGCAGCAACGATGCGCCTGGAAAAAGGAACCGGAAAACGTGCCTCCTTTCTCTGCCACTGCCAACCTGGAGCAGCGCTGTGATGTCCCTTGTACACCACGCTGTTTGAACATGGCGCACGAGGCACAGCATCGTTGCACATGCCATCTGAACGGGTGCATGCCAAGATGGTGCCCAGATAGTGCGGTAGGACTCGGGAGCATGCTCCACTCTCCCAAGCCCTAAAATTAGCCCAGGTTGGCGCAAGGCACTAGTTTGTACTGGGCCTTACTCTCAGCAAGGAGTGACAACATCACAGTAAAACAGTGATTCCCAAACTCTGGCCCTCCAGGTGTTTTGGACTTTAACTCCCAGAAGCCTCAGCCATCTTGGTCAATGGTCTTGAGAAAGTCTAAACCACCTGAAAGGCCAGAATTTGGGGATCACTGGGCTAGATGGACCAGTGCTGTGATTTAATAATAGGCAGCTGTCTATTTTCCTGTGTTTCATGTTGCTGGACATCAAGTCTCAGCAGCCAGTATAGTCAGTTGCTGGTACCATGTTCTCCATCTATTCCAATTTGGTGAAGACAGTCCCAATTAATCCGTCATGCCACTTTTTCTGCTGCCTTTAAAACGTCCCAGTTTCTCTCTCCTCCTTCCAGTTTCCTCTCTTTTCAATTTACCTCAATTCCTGCAACCGATTTCAAAATGCAAAAGTAGTTCAACTAACTCAACAGAGGAAGAAGTGAAATCTTTCCCTTCCCAGACGGCTCAGGCAAAAGCAAACTCCTGCAGCCTTTCCTAGCCCATGTTTAATCAGCTTTATTAAAAGATATTGCCACCATGACCATATCTTGATGTTTCAAGGCTGCACCTGTCCCAGTTTTCATCTGTGAAATGTTGGGTGGTGGAGTATGCTGAAACTGTGAGAGTTTGTCCACCAGCATAGGGCAAAGTACAAGTTCCTCATGCCTGTGCTACATACCTTCAGATCTGTCTTTGCAGCCTGACGTTTAGAAACTGCCTCTTCTTTTAAAGAGAGAAGAAAAGTTCCTAAGAGGCTTAACCAAAATCCCCGATTCCATGTTAAAACAGCAAACTAGCACATCACTGAAAATGAAGACAAAGCCCCAATCAGGGTTTCTCAGACTTTTGAAGGCCATAAATGAGAGACAGAGAGAGACGGACAGACAGAGGGATCAAATCTATCCTGAGAAGCGTCTTTCTACTAAGTGCTTTCAGGCAAAGTCTTTGGAACTTGCTGGAGTATACACAGCTGGGTTTAATATTCATTCCGCATATTTCCCATCTTTTTCTTGCCAATATATGCAATGGGCATAGAATTTATTGTCTGCTCTGGTAATGACAACGAGAAGCATGGCTTTTTTATTATTATTATTAAAGTCTCCTTTGATCAGACCTCCCATGCAGTCAACAACAAACAGCATCTCCTTGACACTTCACTGTCAACTTTCTAAATCTCAAGTGCCACGGAGATTTACAACATTCCCGTGTGGCTTCCCAGCCTCATTCGGAAGAATCAAGCCTCCGTTTTCAGCCTCTGCCACCAGCCTGTAAATAAAGATAATAGTGGAACTGCTGCTCTCCCACCCAGCAGAACTTTATTGATAGATCTGCTTTTAGGCGCTCATAATTCCAGGAGGCTGGCAATAGTTTTTGAGGGACACCCCGGAACAAGTCTGAAAAACGGCCACAGTGAAATGAAACGCTCTCAGAAGTCCAACTGAAAATTAATTTAAATTAAATTAATAACAACCATGGCCTAGGCAAGAATGAAGGCCTAGCTGGGATGCTTACCTAAGCCAAAGATACTGTTTGCATTGGGCTCAAGTCATTTTGCTGCCTAAGTTAAAGGACAAGGTTGTGTCCTCTCTTGTCTCATGCACTGAAGCTGACCATCCTGGCAGAGGAAACTTGCTCCATCATGGAATTACAAAGGTCCTTGCCATGTCGATAATAATAATAATAATAATAATAATAAGTTTTATTTATATACCGCCCAATCAATGGGAATCCGAGCGGTTTACAACAGAGGGCATAATAGACAGTTCCCTGCCCTCAGGCTTACAATCTAAAAGACACGACACAAAAGGAGAAGGATAAGCCAGATTTTAAACTAGCTTTATTTTAGTGTACAGCCCTGCCTTCTAAGGACAATAAGTTATTTGTTAATTTTAATATTTATTTATAGTAAAGGCTCTCTGAACAGCTTATAATTATTGATATTTTTACTTAGACAGTTCCCTGCTCTCAGGCTCACAGTCTAAAAAGACACGACACAAACCTCGTAGGAACTGAATGACAAATCCTTTGTATCAATGCATGTAATAGTAAACCTATGTGTGGGGAGTGTTGGACTACAAATCTGGTTTGAAGCCAGGGTTTGAAACCAGTGGATGGTCTTGGACAAGTCACACTCTCTCAGCCTCAGAGGAAGGCAATGGCAAACCCCCTTTGAAGAAACCTTGCCATGATAGGTTGGCCCTAATATCACCATAAGTCAGAAACAACTTGAAGAAACATGACAGGTAGGAAGGTGGGTAGGTAGGTAGTGTTCCTCTCCTTCCTCTCACTCAGTTAACTGAGTGGAAACTACTTTTGCATTTTTAATTCAGTTTGCAGCAAATGAAGTAAGCTGCTGACAAAGGTGGAGGGGAGAGAAAGCAGGACATTTTAAAAGCAGCTGAAAATGTGGGAGAAATAGAGGCTGAATCAAAACAGTTTCTGCCAAATCAGGAAAGCTGGAAAGTACGATTTCATCATGTGCTTTTGCGGATATTAATCCATTTAAGGTGGATAAATAGCCACAAAAGCTCATGCTGAAATAAATCAATGAGTCCCATGGTTGATACTAAATCCCTTGTTCCCTCCACTCCATTTTCCATATTAAGCTGTGACAGATCAATGCAGCAATTTCTTTGGAAACTACTTGAAAGTCCTCACTGTTGTGAGCCATTGTAAAATGAAACATGGTGACCGGATTGCGAGAGAATGGGAACCGGCAAATGGTCATTTTCAGTGGAAGAAATTCCACTGTGGCTCTCCGGCCGCTTTGAAATCCCCTCATCCAGAGCATGGCAGATTTCTTTTAGGGGTCAATTCTGCCATTGACACAAGGAGAATTTACACATGCAAGTCCCATTACCATTAATGGGAGTTACCTACATAAATCCCTCCTTGCAATAATAGGAGGGAAAGGTCCAGTTAGTCTGCAGGCATCCCAGTTCTAATGATTACCTGTCAAATGGCCCAAAGCGCAACCGTTGTCAAAGGGGGACGGGGAGGGGAGAAAAAGCTAATGTAGCAGTTTTCTGTCTACAATGGTTTCCAAGAGATAGATGAACTATTACAGGCTGACAGAAGGCATGCCATGCTTGGAAAGTAAGACAGAATCCCAATGCATATTTTGAAGTGTGAATAAGGTTGTGCTATTCAACAGTCGTCAGCATTTTAACAGGTAGAAACAATCTTTGTCGGTAATGCAGCATTCACCTTTATTCATTTACAAATATGTGTAAACGTCTTATGATCTGAAGAGTTTGAAGGAGTATCCAACAGTAAGTAAAGCACTGTACTCTAAGTCAATACGCTGACTTAGAGTACAGTATTTACTTCATTCATGAACACACTGAAGGCTTGCAAAAATAGGCTTGTTTTCAACATGCACCTAAATATAATAATAATAAAAACATTGGAGCATGTCAGTATCAGAACAAAGAATATTCCGCACAGTGGAATACCTTTGGGCTACAATGGGATAGATGTCTTGAGTCGAGACACCTAGAACCGGACTGGACTTCAGAATCCGTAGGGTTTCAACATTTCTTTTGTAGCGTTGCAACATTTCCTTTGACCAATTTGTTTCTTCAAAGCCTCTTTTGATCTATTTTTAAAGTGCCATGTTCTCTAAGAAAATTGCATGTGTTTAATTTGAAGGCATATGCTGTGACCCCTTAATACAGTTTAGATTTGAGATTTACATCCAGAACTATCATTCCCCTCATATTGAGATATATTGCGCAACTGAATCAGATTAAAATACATGCTTGAGATTCATCTCTTTATTTGTTTTCCTGGTGTTTTCTTCCCCCTCTCTGAATAATTAATTTCAACATAGTACTTAAAATCTATAGATGACAAGTGCCTTTTACAGAAAGCATCTCTAGTAACAGAGAAGGAAATAACTCTGAGATGCATCAGTCAGGACTAGTGCTTAAGTAAGCTTATGCCAATTGAATCGACAAAAGCTCAGCGAATTAATCTACTAAAGCTACAATCCTATACACACTTACCTGGGATGAAGCAGACATGCATCTTTGGATGGCATTAACCTTTGAAAACCGGCTGAAGGATGCTGCCCGTCATAATTTCCTTAACTGAATGGGAATCCTAATAAATCCACGTCCCCGTTGCCTTCTTCTTCCTAAGAACAAGTTTTAAAAATGGGGTACAGCCAATGTGTAACTCACCTAAAAGACTGAACCCTCATCTGAAGACTAACAGTTTAATAAACAGAAGTTTATTTTAGAGGGTTTTATTTTAAATCCAAACCTATCAAATCACTTCCAAGCAGGATAAAAAGGTGTGAATATTGAATGAGCCCCAAGGTGCTTGAAGGATAACACTGCCGCTCGTTTAAAAATTCAATTAACCTTATCTTTCTCAAACTTGATTAATAATCCTATAGATGAATTACTAGGGTTTTTTTTTTCTTTCAAAAAACCAGATCATCTTTGGAATATATCCTCTCCAACATGCCTTATTTTTCTCCCCATCCTCTCCAGGCAAGTCTCGCTCTTCTTTCGGAATGGTTGAATTATGAAATTCAGAGAGGAAGAAGAAAAAAGAAACCATACCATTTTGATCCATTGATTCTGGGGACAGGAAAGATCATGCGATTCTGATCTGGAATGAGGTGCAAAGCAAACCAGTGGGTGCTCAACTATCACCATGTGTGATATTCTCATAAGGCAAGTGAACAAGGAATGGAAGATGATGGTGCTTTGTAGACATTCAGCGCAGTGTAAAATCAATAGTATGCATCCTTTGTCCACTCTGGAAAATTGAGTGCTGAATATTAGACTGTTAAAATTTTACACTGGCATGGACACCACATAACATCTGTGCCGCAGGCATTTCATAATATGGATGCCATTTGTAGCTAGACCATCCTGGTGTTGGACTCCATCTTGCATCATTCTTGACCCCGGCCAGCATGTGCAACATGTCTGGAGGGCGCCAGGTTGGGGAAGGTGAAGCTAGGCCAAGAAAAACCTGGATGGAAATGAGAGCAGAAGTAGGGTAGACAACCATCCATCCCCTCCTTGAGGAACAACATGTGGCTGGCATGAGGTTTTCTAGGGAAGGGAACTCTTCCCATCATCTTGTGGTCCTGATACAGGTTAGTTATTATAGGATCAAAGTTGGAAGAGACCACAAGGTCCATTTACTCCAACCCCGTGTCATGCAGCAAGAGACAACTAAAGCACTCCTGAAAGATACCCATCCAGGCTGTTTCAAGACCTCCAAAGAAGGGAAGTCCACCTCCCTCCAATTCAGTCTATTTCACTGCTGAATAATTCTCTCAGTAAAGTTCTTTCTAATGCTTAGGTGGAATCTCTTTTCTTGTGATTTGTTCTAGTCTCTAGGGAATACTAGTCTCTAGCCCCAGCAGAGTTCTAGTTGTGTTCTAATCTTTGGAGCAGCAGAAAACAATCTCACTCTATCTTCTACATCGCATATCCTTCAGATACTTAAGTAATATTCAGAATACAGTCAGCTTTCTACATTTGCCGCTTTGACTTTTGCGGATTTGATTAACATGCTCTCTATATCTAAGAATCTCTAGGTCCTCCAGAGCAACTCTGCTGCAGGTTGACCAGAGAGGAGCTCTGGAGGACCTAGAGATCACTAGAGAGAACTAGACAAGGCCATTTGTAGGTCCTCCAGTTTGATTCTATGCTCAACCTCTCGCAGATGTTGACTACAGAGTTGTGCTGGAAGACCTTGTGAGATGTTATCTCAATTAAAAAAAATGTGTTTTTTATTTGTGGTTTTTCCATATTTACAGGAGTCTTGTGCTCTTAACCCCAGCAAATGTAGAGGGCCCACTGTATATATTGTATACAATCTTGTCCATGCTAAAAATACCCAGCTCCCTAAGTTGTATCTCATAAGGCTTGGTTTCTAGACCAATGATCATCTAGGTCTTCTACAGGACACTTTCCACCTTGTCAATATCTTTATGTAATTGTGGTGACCAGAACAAGACACAGTATGCCAGGTGGTCTAACCAAAGCTGAATAGAGTGGCACTACGACTTTCCTCCATCTAGACACTATCCTCCTATTGACACTCTTAGAAGTGGCAGTGGAGAAAACACAACCAATGGGATTTGATGGTAGGAGTAGATGAGTTGGACCACCCATTGGGGAGTTGCACGTCAAGTGATGTAGAGGGTCTTCAGGTCAAAGGATGTGCATTTGTGATTGAGAGCAACTGAGCAGCATAAAATAAGGCAAGAAGACAATTTCAACTTCTCTCATTCATGTACAACTTTGGTTGTAAAAAGTAGAAAAAATAATCTGGATTTTAAAAACCACCACCAGCAGCCATTCACTTTATATAAACCAGAGAAAGCACTGATGAACTCAAGCACTGATAAAGGTAACTCAGAATGGAGTTGACTTCTGTTAACCTCGGTGCACTGTTTTACCTCCATGCTTCCAATATTTGAAATAACAAAACAGAGTACAGGAATGAGCGCATGCATGTGCCAAGACATCATCCTGCTTCCACCTTCACAGCTATAACAAATCACTGAAATTATCTTGCAAGCAAACTTTTAATTTTCGTACAGCAGCAGTCATTTCCAAATTAAAAAAAATAAATAGAAAGAAAATGTCCAGGTAGAATTCTTGTTGCTAAAAGGTCTTGAGAACATTTAGACTCCTGTATTGATTTTGTAAACATTCAGATATAATGGAGCTACATTCATGCTTTCTGATTTATGCATAGGAACAGCAAAAGCAAATGAAAAGAGGCTGCTTCTCCGTTATCAACCATAAACAACAGCTTAATTGCAAGCATCACAGGAAAGCATGACATAAAAGCCAAAATGGATTTCAGACACAATGTTTGCATGGATACATTGTTTACCAGTGATACAGGCACACTTGTTTTATTATGCTGCAGAAATTTGTCATGTTTATATAGAACAAATTGTCTTTTGAGGCTCAAAGTCATCACTGAGGGAGACGCACACTGAACAGCTGAACTGTGGGAGCCAAGATTTAGCCATCTCCCTCGCAAATGGTAGATTGATCATTAATGGCATTATGTTTTATACTGAGCAGATGCATTTTACAACTTTGGCACAGCAAACTGGATTGTAGCTGAATTGTTATCTGGGTTTCACACAACAAAAATTGAGCCCTGCAACCTGAATTTGCCCATTAGACTCTATTTCCAAGATCTTTCACAATAGTGTATCTACACTATAGTTATAACAGTTTGATAATGGCTTTAACTGTCTTTAATCCTAGAATTCTACTCAGAATTCAACATTCCTCATCAAATGACTAATTCCTAGATTTTATAGGATGGAGCCAAGGCAGTAAAAACGGTATCAAACTACTACAAACTGTGCAGTATTGATAAATTCTCTATCAACTACAATGCATTATTGAAATGTTATCCATGTTATCCTTGGGTAAGATTCTTGCTCTCAGCCTTAGCTCTCTATCTGTAAAATGGGAATAGCAAGCTACCAAAGCAAAATCTCGTAGCTAGCAAACAAGACTGGAAAAGGCTGTTAAACCGTTATCCATTTTGACTTATCTATTCACATTTTATGACTCTCTAGCATGGAAACATTTTCTGTTCTTTTCTATGACATACACTCCTTTCATTCTTTGAAATGGTTCTTCATTGATAATTAAAAAGGCCAATTGACAGCAGATTTGTGACACTCCAGTGTAGGGATGGAATAATAGAGCCCTCCAGAGGTTTTTTGACTGCATCTACCAGCAGCCCTCAACAGTATGACTGATGGTAAGGAATGCTGGGCGATGAAGTCCAACACCTTCTGAAAGGCTTCAGGATTCTGACCCTTGTGATCAAGAGAGAGAATAATGGACAAGGCTATTTGGAAAAGAGCAGGTGCGAATCTTAATGGCTGAAGGCAAGCCCTCCATAGCCTGTCTCAATCTGCATCCCATGACTTTCTCCTATAGGTATGTAAATACTTTCAGCTGGATGCTGTAAAGATAAAAGCCTATTTTCCAGCCCAGGGTCAGCATCATACAACATTATAGAGTTGGAAGAGACCACAAGGGCCAATCCCCTGCCATGTAGAAAGACACAGTCAAAGCACTCCCAACATCCATCCAGCTTCTGATTAAAAACCACCAAAGGAGGAGACTCCACCACACTCTGAGATTCCACTGTTGAACAACTCTTACCACCAGGAAGCTCTTCTCAGTGTTGAGGTGGGATCTCTTTTCCTGTAGTTTGAATTCACTGCTCCGTGTCCCAGTCTATGGAGCAGCAGAAAACAAGCTTGCTCCATCCTTAATGACATCCCTTCAAATATTTAAACATGGCTATCATGTCACCCTTTAACCTTCTCCTCTCCAGGTTAAACATACCCAACTCTCTAAGCCGCTCATCATAGGGCATGGTTTCCAGATCTTTCCCCATGTTGGTTGCCCTCCTTGGACACACTCCAGCTTGTCAATATCCTTCTTGAAAGGCTTCAGAACTCCAGGGAGATGGTGTGAATACCTCAAGGAGCTGCACTGCTTTTGTTGTGAGGGCCGTACATGTACCCCTGCTATTGCACCACCACAACTCAGTTTTCAGGGTACTGAGAAAAATAACAAGAAGACAGCTAGAAGTTAAAAGCACCAAGACAGAGTATTCAGCTAAATTAAAAAGGATCTCAAGACACTTGTGAAGAATGGGAGGGGGCAAACTTTGGTTTGGGTCCTTTCAACTTTGAAGCTAACTCTGCTGCAGCCCCAAAATTGAAAGCCTAGTTGTCACAGACAGATTTAATGGGGCAATGTGTATCTGTGCACGCAGTGCCCTCAAAGGGATGCCTCCACAACACAACCCACCCTCCACAGCCACAGTCCCAACACCATGGCCAATATTTGGCTAGTTTCATTCCTCACGAATGAAAAGTCTTTGCATATTTGTTCCACATCGTGTCCTTCTGCTTATAAATCCATATTTATGAGCTGTAGTTACAAGTTTTTTTTTGACAAACAGTCCTTATTAAAAATGCATTTCAAATTATCCTCAATTTTAGATGTATCTGCCAAGAATAAGAGCAAAGTGAACTCTTTTCAGCTTAGTTTCTTCATTTAATTTTTTTTAAAGACAGTCACTCAAATGCTGATTCATTTGTAAAACTGTTATCTTAATCTTAAGATTTATACTTTTGAAAATTCACTTTATCCCTGAGGCCCTTTCCAACTTTATGATTCTATGATCCTTCCCCATAGGAGTGCAGGAACAGTGCCTGGAGGGATAACCATAAGACCTGATAGAACAGCTTTCTTCTTTATGCGCTTGGCACATGTGCAGGAAGTACATCAGGATCATCTGAGAAATGGGAAGACTACATTCATGTCAGGACCACATCCTATTTTTTTATTTGGCATTCCTAGCTAGTATGCAATTTGACCAGTCAGAAGGGTGACTGGCGATATGGCCGCACACTAGAATTGTTAAGAGTGCATGGAGCAGGCGAACAAAGAAGGTAAAGAACTGGGTTCTTCAGTTACGGGGAGATCCTGCCACAAAGATTGCAGTAGCACAGGCTATTAGTCACTCAGAATTTCAAGGAATAACCAGGTACAGTGTTTCTTAAACCATAAATATGAGTGATAAATATAGTCAAATTCTTCAATAAGATTAAAGGAGCGAGTCTTTACATTCTAAAGAGCTACCAGACAAACATTTCCAAGAAGGCAAGAATATCTATTTTATTGTATATTTCTAGCAAGCATATGACAGCGGAGCTTCAAAGCCACTTCTGTGACATTCTGCACAGCAAGCCAAAGAAAATGGAATAGTACCTGAATTCTTTCCTTCTGATGAAGATCTTCTGTGAGATCAACTAAAACCAGAATGCTGTTGGCCACTGCCTGCCCTCTAATCCACCCAAGTTGTTTTCTGAGAATGCAATTGGGGGTTTAATATCACTTTTAAAAGAAAATCAATCCAAACAAACCAAACAAACCATTGTGCTGCTGTTGAATTCAGTAAACCGCATGGAATGGGGGAACCTATTTACAAAACAGTAACATATATTTCCATGAGAAATAAACCAAGCATGTATTACATCTCAGCATGTGATGGTAGACAAAATCCTGTCCCATTTCAACTCATCTTTGTAATGTTCCAATGGAACCATATGACAAACTGTTGGTTATTCTTCTGAAATGACTGAACCTTAGTCAGAGTCTATCATGACTTGGATATAGTTATGGCCTTATCATCAATTCATTCCTCAGGGGGCCCTTCCTTCTCTTCGATGTTCTTCTCAGGTATATTCTCTGGCTTGTCTTCTGGTGGATTACCAAATCCAGGATCCTCTGGTTGAGAACCATCTCCATCATAGATTATATCTTCTGGATTTGGAGGTGGTGGGCAGAATTCTTCCTTGGGGAACATCTCTTGAAAAATAGCTTCAGCCTATTTGGAAGGTGGAGAAGGGTGGGAAAGAAAGAAAGAAAGATGCATTTGCTTAGTGGTTGAAGCCACAAACCAATCCACATCTACAAAGGAACCTCCACAAGGAACAGAAGTACAGGCCATGGTTACTTATATGCATCTAGCAGCCAGAGGGCTTGTCAGGAGTAAATATATCCTCTTGCAGGGTGCATATGGATATAAATTTTATTCTTTGCATTCTAATAAATGTGGTATTTCATGTCTTATTCCTGTTACTGATGTCACAGTCTACCAGGGTTACAGGCAGGAGTTTTGAAGCTCCAGTGATTCAGATCCAAGAATCTAGGAATCAAGGGCAATTATTTCTTGCCGTAGTCATACTGTCACAGCCTTACTCCTATTATTAGTTCTGACTAGAGGACAGCCATTGAATCAGATTGCACTGATGTGTGCTGTGAGTCAGCATTCAACAATTGATTCAGTAGAGCTACTCTGTTTGAAACTAACCCACAGGATTTCAGCCATGATCTTTCTGTTCACTCTGCCTTTCCCCCCCAAACTCAAGGCAGTTTATATATAAAAATAAGTACAACCCAGTGAAAAAAAAATCTGAAAAAAAAAACATCTTTAAAATAATATTAAACAACTAATAACAACAAAAACAATTTACAACACACAGGGTGGGGTATAAATACTGTAAATAAATGAATAATAAATAAAAGTTAGGTGTTATGCATTCATCCTATGCATCCTATCTTCTTACATGGAATTCAAGGTGACATATATGGGGTTCCCAAAAGGTCTCCTTTCCACGTACTAATCTGATGTATCACATGCCTTTAGATCACATCCTGGGAACCAGGAATTTTCATTCCTTTCCAAACAACTGCACAATAATATTACTAGCCTTTGCACTTCATACCTGCTTGTTATAATTCTTTAAACACCAAGGAAAACAGAGTAGTTTTGCATATTTTTGTCAATCTAAAGGTTTAGAGACTATAGAAAAGCACCATAGACACAATGTCACCAAAGCTGAGCATTTTTAAGCCCCCGGGATCTGAAAGGAAGAGATAGACAAAGGCTGTGCAGCATTCACAAGCAATGTAACATGTACAGTTTCACTTTGACAGCTGGCTACAAGTGTATAAAAGCATTTTAAGCCATGTCCCTCAGTCTGGGCATGCAAGGATAACTTTCTCAACTGCTGAAGCTCAGAAGGGAACAGTAACCATTAATTTTTAAATGACTCAGGCTACAGAGAATATATGCAAGAATTTAAAGCAGCTGCAGTTTTTTTTAAACAGACATTATCAATGGGCTTTTTAAGAAGAACAGCTGAGACAGCCCAAACTCTCACATCTGATCTGTATTTTCAAAGGCTAATAGTAGTCTTAATTTTGTTTTACAAGGCAATAATTTGCCAGTTAAGAGGATAAAAGAAGATCAAAGACTTCTAGGAAGCATAAGGCTTCTATGATATTAATAAATGATTTACAAAAAAAGTACAATAGCTTGAGGCAGCTGAAGTGGAATAGAGATGCATTTATTTCTAAAGAGGGGCTGGTATTAAGAAACCTTCCTTGGATTAGCTTGGAGCATTTCCTGGGGTGTGGGGCTTTTTTTTCCTCCCAGGAAAAGCATTTTTCTTGGGTGCGGGGAAGGTAATTTCTCTGGGAGCTTGGAAAAATTACCTTTCCATGCCTATCTGCATTCTGCCCACAAACTTTAACTGAGACTGGGGTACAGGAGCTCACCTCTTCTAGGACTCTTGAGGGCTGGCCTTCTGTCCTCTCCTCTTGGATTTTTAACTGTGCCCTTTCTTCATTTGGGTTTCAGTCAGTACAATGGCTTTAGTTACGATAAATGGGCCAGAATAAAGTATTGAGGCAGCAACACAGTGCAGATGATGGGAGTGCATCTCTTCCCATGGATAGTCCATGGGGAATGGACTTTCCCCACTCTGTCCAAGGGGACCATAGAAAGGTAAACCGTTGTCTGGGAATTAGAAAAATTACTCGTTCTGCTCAAGTTGTACAGCCTCTGAAAGAGTTGTTGTGTGGTCTAGATCAATACTTCTCAGACGATCTGATGTGGTGGCTGGCAATTATTTTGTTCTAAAGTGCCAGGAATTGGCACCATATTTGTGCCTATTATTTAGTTCCTGGAAACCTGCCAACAGCACCAGTCCGCACCAGTCCAGAAACCAGAATATTATAGAGCACTGGTTTAGATCAGGGTGGGAAAAGTGTGGGCTGTATGTGACCCCAACCCCCTTTTTCACACCCTCAAGCCCTCTGATCTTACCCAAAGCTGCCATATCTCCCAAGAGGTTAGAGTGGACGTTGCAACTTCCCCTTTAAGATGGCAACTGAGCAAATGACACCAAGAGAAGTTGTCCTGTCTCTTCTTGCGAGGCCTTGTGACATCCAAGTGCATTATACCAATGGCATTAAGAGCTGTGGGGCATCTCCATTAAATAGACAGTGGAGTTACTAATGGGCTGCACTGTTAAGAATTATGCTGAAGCCAAATCCAGAGAAGACAGGTGGTGTCTCATTGAAATAGTTTTTTGTCTATTTGTTCTGGATGGAGTTTTTGCTGCTCTCTTTTAAGGGTTAGACTTGCAGCTTCAGAACTTTTAAAAGATCCAGACCTTAACCCTGTCTGTGCAGAAGGTATCTGTGTGTCCAAAATTCCTTTTCTCAACTTTGTTTAGTGAGCTAGTGGTATTTAGACCTGCAGTCAATTGTATATGGAGACAAATTCAAGATGTTTGTGTTGACTATATACTTTCCTGCTTGGCTCAGGATCATGACACTTGATGGAGCACATTTTCCTTATGTCCCTGGCTGGATTTTTAAAAGAGATAAATTGTTTTTATAGATTCTGGGACTTGGAAAACTGACAGCTACTTAGAAGAAGAATTTAACAACAATGTCAAAGTGGATCAGAAGCACTTTGCTAGCATCGTTCCCCCTGTTACCAATGTTCAGTCAAGAGCTGAAAAATCTGAGATTTCCTTACCTGTTTGACTGCACAGTCATTCCCCAAAGCACTATCTGGCCCAGAACAAACATAGATATTGGAGGGTAAGTTGTCATATGAAGCCCTGTTTATATCAGATGAGTCTTTCATGTTGAAATAGACTGACCAGAGAATCTGAGGCTTTTGTCCTTCTCCTGCTCCTTTATCTCCTGAAATGATGAAAAAACCATTCGACTTATTAGTGTTCAGTTGCAAATTAGTCTTGTACAATCCAATGAAAGCGTTTAAAAAACAAACCATCTAATGTCAGGCCTTAGGATTTTCGAAGTGCTGATGCCCAGAGTATAGAATTGCCTCTGGATATATTTGCTTGGTACTGTATCTATTTCTGCTTGTTTCAGAGTCAAATTAAAACTACCACAATTTGAATTCTAAAACTGCCAATGTCATACTTATACTTTTTTTTAATAAATCCTTGGTGCAACCACATTTCGAATGACTAGGTACAGTTCAGTTTACCTGAAGCTAAAAAGGATATTGAAGAGGTGGAAAAGGGCAGAAGAGGGCACCCATCATGCCCAAGGGAGTGGAGAAATGTATCTATAAGAAAGAGCTTCAATTTTGGGAGCTGTTTAGCCTGGAAAAAGGTGAGTAAGGAGAGGCATGACAGAGGTGTATAGAATTATACACAATGCAGCGAAAGTAGATAAGGGAAAGCTTTTCTCCCTTTCTTACAATATTAGAATCTGGGGTCATCCGCTGAAACTAAATAGGAGATTCAGGACAGATAAAAGGAAGCACTTCTTCACACAGCACAGAGTTAAATGGTAGAATTCATAGTTAGAAGGTGACTGCCAACGTGGATGGATTTTAAAAAGGACTGGACGAATTCATGGGGAATGAGGCCATCTTACTAAACTGGGTGGCTACATATCACTTCCAGTATCTGAGGCAGCGTATCTCTGGGTATTAGCTGCCAGGGACTGCAAGATGGAGGGTGCAGTTGCCCTCAGGTCCTGCTGGTGAGCTTATTTATTTATTTAGAGTATTTATACCCTGCTCTTCAGCCACAAAGACTCTCAGAGCAGCTTACAGATTGTTTATTTGACAGTTCCCTGCCCTCAGATTTACAATCTAAAAACAAAGAAGTTTCCATTGGGCAAATGATTGACCACAATGCAAACAATAATAGAATCACAGAGCTGGAAGAAACCACAAGGGTCATCCTGTCCAACCCCATTCTGCCATGCAGGAACTCACAATCAAAAGCACCCCTGACAGATGGCCATCCAGCCTCTGTTTTAAAACCTGCAAAGAAGGAGACTCCATCATACTCCAAGGGAATGTGGACTAAATATGCTTGTGGTCTGATCCAACACGACTCCTATGTTCGTATGCAGTGGGCCGTTGGTATGTGTCGGGTTTGGTTCTACCAGGGTTTGATTCCAGAATTCCCACGGATATCAAAATCTGTGGATGCTCAAGTCCCATTCAATACAATGGCATAGTGAAATAGTGTCACTTATGTAAAACAGCAAAATCAAGGTTTGTTTTTTGGAACCATGAATAGCTGAATTTGAGGATAAAAAATCCGTGGATATGGAGGATGGCGCATAATTAAATAAGTTCAAGGTGCTGGAATTGACCATGAAGGCCCTGCCTAGACAGTTTAGGATTAGTCTATCTGAGGCAGTCCCTTCTTTGAAATGCTTTTATGAAACTGTGAAGGTTATCCTTCAAAGGCTCTTCTCTGGGTACCAACAACCACCCACATATGGTCATTTCAGATGGTCATTGACTGCAATGAA
Source organism: Sceloporus undulatus (assembly GCF_019175285.1). Lineage (NCBI taxonomy): Eukaryota > Metazoa > Chordata > Lepidosauria > Squamata > Phrynosomatidae > Sceloporus > Sceloporus undulatus. The sequence goes on along the minus strand of NC_056528.1, from coordinate 44,827,484 downwards.
ATGATTGATTGACTGTTCCCCAAACACAAGGATACTAGAGGTAGCTACCAAGAACTATCTACCCATATGACTGCCTTCTGTGGGGAGGTCCACCCAGCATCCTCATTACATTTTTATAGATGTTAGGCTCAGACCTTCATCTTCCAGCAGGTGTTTAATTTTAATTTGTTGCTTTTATTATTGGTCTCATTGCTGGTTTTAAAAATGGTTAAATTGGCTGACTTATTGTTCTGGTTGTTTTAATACAGTGTTTTGGGTGTTGCTATTTTAAATTATTCTGAAACATCTTAAGGGTATCTGCCATTTGTGTGGTATGTAAATCTACTATGTAAGTAAATAAAAAATATGATCAAACTGGGTTTCAGCCCTCAGTGTGTGTGCTGTCAACTTTTTCTTTGTTAATCTTTCCCTCCATATTGTTTTGTTTCATGCTGGTGGCAGAAAGATGTGGTGCTTGACTTTATGGAAGGAGTTCTTTTTAAAACGTTATTAAAAGTTCCTACTGCTCATATTTAAAAAAAAGTTACCTCTTCTTCATTTAGTCAGGAAAATGAATAGAGTCCTCTTCCTTCAGGTGACTTTGCTTCTCTGACCTGCCATGGCCCAGTGCTCACTTTATCTGGTGATTCATTTTCAATAACTCCAACAGTATTTGTTCTGACATTTTAATTAAAATACGACCACTACCTCATCTTGATGATAAAAAGGCCTATGTGTCAGTGAAAACTAGCTTCTCAGTGCCTCAATGCACCTGAGGACCCTTCTGATCACAGAGTTCCTCCAAAAGAATTTCAGGCAGCTTCCAAACAATACATCACTTCAAAACTAGATCACTTTAAGCATTAAGATTAATGTTAAGAAAGGAAAAAAAGCAAGAGAGGACAAGGGAACACTAAGCGGCACTCTAACCACTTTTTCCTATTTTTCAGATCTTTACAACATCACTTTTTTAAAAAGGTAAATTACAGGAGATATATTTGGAGCAACAGCAAATGGATTTTCAGCATTTATACGAAAGGTCTCTCTGGTCTGCTAATGGAAGAATAAAGCCTGCCTAAATAAAAACCGGAGATTATAGCTTGACCTACAGTATTGTTATTCTGTATGATGGAGAGTCCATGAAACTCCCAAACAATACCTCTTCATATGAAACTGAGCCGGTACAATTCTCACTAGAGGCCTGGAGAACATCCAAAATACACAGAATCCAAGTTCTTATCTGATGCAATCAGATGTATCACATGCATTTCCAACTTTGGATTTCCTATCCTTGGGGACGAACCATTACAGCTGGTGAATATGGATAATTTTAATTCCTAATATTAACAACAGTGGGTTTATTATTAATTTTAATGACTGGCTGTTTTATTTTTGTTACTGTTCCTTTTAACTGCTTTTAATCCAATTGTGACTTAAGATTTTTGGTGGTTAATCAAGTAAGCCACCTTTGGTCCCCCTTTTGTGCGAAAGATGGGATATAAATCAAATAGTCAAGCAATTCTTATTATTACTAATATGTTATGAAAGCACTGGAGAAATGCTAATTAATGTTAATATTATTATCGTTAACCAGGCCTAGCCCCAGAGGAAGATGAAAGGCCCTCCCTCCATCTTCATTGCTACCAACCTGGCCTTGGAGGGAAAGAAGAACCAGCAGTATCTGCTGGACTTGATCCCTTTCCCCAATTGCCATCCCCTTCTCCTTTTGTGTCATCTCTTTTTAGATTGTAAGCCGGAGGGCAGGGAACTGTCAAATTAACAATCGGTAAAACACTCTGAGAGCCTTTGCTTTCATCCTACCTAGGAAGGTGAATATTCCTTTATCTTCAAACTAACTTTCTGAACTCTGCTGGACACTAAAGGCTCCTCAGTGGGAATGTTGTGGGATTTTGTTTGAATCACTACCTGCTTATTATTCTAGATATCTTAGGAAATGTCTTCCTCCCAAAGGAGTTGAGAGCTACCAATGAGCCACATCTGGGAATCCTCCATTACAGATAGGTTGCCATAAGGAACAGGGTGCTTCCTGTTCTTTGATACTCTTTCCCATTGGAGATTTGCAAGGCAATTTTCCCCACTGTTTTTGAAAGGCGAAAATGTACCTTTTTAAAAATGCACCTTCAGAAAAGAAAATTAAGCATACTAATGTTTGCTACTGTTTTTCCTATTTGCATTAAGGGACTCTCTTCAGATAATAGAGAAGTAAGATTTTAGAAGTTTGGTTACCCATGAAACTCGGGACATGGCTACCTGTGGCACTCAGACGAGAGGCAGTGAGGCTCGGAAAGAGGATTATGACCGGTGCTTTTTAAAAAAACGTTCCATGTACATCATATAAAGAGTGGAAGATGAGTTACTGTAGGGTAGGACTACGGAAAACAGGATGAAATAGACTAATGACTGCTATGAGGGCCATTATGGTTCTGCTAACTTGTTGCTAAAATGAGAGCGAACAGTCACATCTAACTGCAATCATGCCACAGTAAATAGAGAGTGACAAACAGATAAGCAGGCGGGGGCTTTTAACCCAGCTTCTGACACCGACTGGGTATCAATCACCTTGGAAAGAGGAAAAGAGGAGTTGAAAGGGAAGACTGTGAAATGGTTTGATGTGTTTGATTTTTAATTTTATTTTAAATCCTTTACCTGTTTCTGTGGCTTCACTGAATAACTGCTCCACAGCAGGCTCTAAGTCTTCTTTAGCAGTTTTAACAGAAGAACAAGTTAAATGAACTAAATCTGTCAAAATTACAGAACAGAAAAGCAGTTAGGATGACTGACAACCTAAGCCTATATATTAAATATTGTTAAAGTGGACTATAATGCACTTTGGATGGGAAAGGGCAGAGCGAGAAATCCCAGTTAATATGCATCTAATCCTTAAAATATCTAGAATTATAAAATAAAACCTAATTAGGTACAAAATTTGGACACAATCATCGCAATATACAGTGGTCCCTTGGTCCCTCAGTAGGGCCAACCTGACATTTAGTGAATGAAGTATCTTGGGGTAACAGGAAGAACTGTCTAAAGGGAAAATACATCTATGGTAAGTCAGTATCTCCCCTTTCTTGTTTATCAGGCTACAGCAAGACAAAATCTGCTTCATTCCAAGTGGTTCAAAATGCTAACTCTCAGAACTCCACAACACTTGCCATTAAGATTTATTCTCCATCACATGGCAATCCTGTGACATTATCCTGCCAGTCTTCTTTTGGGGTGGAAATGAGCCAGTTTCTTGGGATAAGAGCTCTCAAGAACAATAACAGTGTGTGATAAACCTACTCATTACATGGGGGGGGGGGGGGAACCCATGGTCATGTGAATCCACCCTGAACTACATTTAAAATTGCACAGAGCATTGTAATTTAAAAGCACTTCCATCCCAGGTGACAACAATTAAAACAAGCCCCAGCAACAACTGAAATCAACTCAAGAGTAAAATTTCTTAACCACTATTTCAGCCATTAATATGGAAAATTAATCTTTCCTTTAAAAAAAAAAGACCTTCCATGAATAAAGTGAAAAATGAGGTATTTCTCTTATTTCCAATAAGAAAGTCTAAGCCAGGGGGAAATGTTTTGAAAATTAAGCCTAGCTAAAGTTGCCACAATGAAAACTAGAGACAGCTTCTATACCTTTAATAGGTGTGTAGGAAAGGGAATTTCAGGAGGAGTTGCTTGTTATCTGCTTGCATGACAATTAACACCTGCCAAAATTCTCTCTTCTGCAAAATTGCAGCTGGTCTGCCATATCTATGGATTCTTTATCTACAGATTCAACCACCCACAGCTTAAAAATATTATAAAAAGATAAAAATTCCAAAATGATTTGGGGGTCACCATTTTACTGTGACACTGTATATAGTGAGACATGAGCATCCATGGATTTTGGTACCCATGAAGGACCCTGGAACAAAACCCCAGCGGATAACAAGGGCCAACTGTATAAAAGGTATAGAAACCATCTTCATGTTTTAGTCTGGCAGCCCTAGGTCTGGCTACTGCCATCCCATGCTGTATCAATGTCCAGGCCAAACTACTATTATGTGTTGCACATGGGACAGACTTTGAAGTCTATTCAGAAGCTAGAATTAGCTTAGTATGGATGCTATTGTGGAAAATTTTGATGGAGATGTATTAGTCAGGACATATGTCACCACTTTTAACATGACTTCATTGGCATCCTGTCCCTGTCTGGGTAAAGTGCTAAGTAAGAGCTATCACCCTTCAAGCTTTACATGCCTCTCAATCTAGGTATTAAAAAAACCTCCAGGCAGATAGCAACTGGAAAAAGGATTTCTCTGTGATTATACCCCAAAGATGGGAATGCTTTCCTCTAAGGCAACGTGTCTAGAATCCATTTTAATAGGTTTAGGTGACAGTCCATAATATTTTTAAAAATTATATTGTCTTTACTTATATTGATCTTTTAAATTGTGGGCCGTTCAGAGTCCCAATTTTGAGGGGAAGGGGGGGCAAAGCAAGATATTATTATTATTAGTAGTAGTAGTATTAGTATTAGATAATAAATATTTTTCATTGTCTTCACTAACCATTTTACATGACAGGCAGGGGAAAAACAAGACCAAAAAAAAACTGAGTAGACTTTGACCGCAATCCAAAATCAACCCAAACCCTTGACATTAGGCGTCATTTCTTTTTCTTTTTAAAACTATTTTAACAATTTCATTGGTTGGTTTTCGGTTTGTGTTTTTAGAGAATGTATTTTAAAGTTTAACTCTTATCGTTTTCTATAAACTATTCCTCCAATGTGTCCTGAGAATTTTTAGTTATAAAAAGATGGGAACGAAAAGTTTCAAACATATAAATAAGCAAATAAATCAGTGGGAGAGGAGAAGGAAATAGAGAAGAAAGTGATAGATTTTGTTGTCATGCAATGTATTTTCTGTTCAAACCACCATCATTAAATTCCACTTTCCAGTTACCTGATGAACTCTGAATTGACTATTATGGGTCAAAGTCTGACTGGTGCATATTTTAAAAATTGTATTTAATTGACTTGGCCCTAGCTGCATCAGTTACCAGCGGTTGCCAAGTTCTGTCTCTGAGTTGTTCTTCCAGCATGGCAAAGACAACAAATATGCTTTAACAATTCCATCATTATGGCTTCATTGTACAGAGTAAAGAGAAGGGGTTTGGTTACCCATGGCTGATTATGTGGCTGTTATCTATGTTGCGTGATCCAAGATAAGATGTAACCAAGGTCAGATGGGAATGGGACCCAAGAACAGATATATTTGCCTACTCAGAATTACAGAAAATGTAAGATCAGTCAACGGCCTTTTTCATGACAGGCGGAAAAACCAACACACACACACATACACAAAACTGAATACACTTTGACCACAATCCAGATACAATTATAGTGCTAATTTAATTCTGTTAATATGCTGGTTTTGAAGTTATAACCCTTGACAGCCTGGGGCCCAATTATCTTATGGAATCTCAACCCCATATAGGTCCATCAACACAAGACCTTCCCAAGAAGTCCTATTTAAGATTCTGTTTCAAAGCAAGACAGGGCTAGCTTCCATAAAACCGGATCTTCTTGGTGGCAACCCCAACGCTCTGGAATACTATTCCAATAGAAAGAGAAGACTAAAGTATCTGTCTTGGTTATAAGGGGGAGAAATCATATTAACGTATTGCTTGCATTAGGCCAGTCTAAAATGTCCCTTCTAGTTTATTTAAGAAAAGTCTTATGCTAATATGGATGTTCTTAGCAACATAAACCCATCTTCTTCCCAGTTCTCTTTTTAGAAACCAATTGCAATTTCATAAAACCTTGGACTATTGATCTGGTGCTTTGTACTTTTCTATTTCCCCCTCTCCATTGTTTGACTGATGCTTTCATCTGTTTAATACTGCTCTTTGATACTGTTTTAGTTTTTCCATGCTGATGTGAAAAATGCACAAAGACAACATATTTAAAATAAACAGAGACCTGAGAGAATGCTTAGAATTATGGGGGTAGGGAGATTTTTACAAGTCCTTAATGAAATCTACCAATCCCATGACTGACTTATCACATACATAAGCACCTCAAGACATCTTTTAAAACCCTCAAAATGAAACAAAACAAAACACATTAGCAAAGCAAGCCACCATTAAATGTAAAGATCCAGGCCTACTCCAAGCCTCCTGTAATTTGAAAATTAAAATAACTATGGCAAATAACATTAGTAGGATTTAACTTTTCCTGACAGCTATAGCCTTTATTTAGAGTTTAGTTTCACCTAATGTTCATTCTACTCCTAACATTTTCAAGGAAAAACAACAACAGCACCAATGATTCCACCGTAAGAGCATTTAAAAAAAAAAAAGCCACATATTTTTCAAATCTAGGATGGCTGGTTCTATGTAGAAAGGTTGGTGGGGAAAATATATGGTTACCAGAATCCCCAACCAGCTTAGCAAGTGACCAGGCTGAAATGAAGCATCTCAAAATAAGCACGTAAATGTCTGGATGGGGAAGAAAATGTCTCTGGTCAGGGATGGACAAGGAGGCTTCTGCTTTCTTCCAAAATAAATTTGGATCCCTTCAATTACCCTACTGGACAATGAAATCCTTCTATTTCTATTATGTTGGATGCAGCCATTCAAAGTAAAACCATTCCCATCTCACCTCGCAAAGGGGGAATAAAGAAGGAAAGTTTAATTTGCACATTAGAACGTACCTACAGTACATCCAGCAGTATCCCCTTTACACTTATTCACCCTTTTTTCTAAACCGGAAGGGACACAACCAGCATCACAAGGCTACAGGGCTGAGTTACCTGTCTCATGTTCTTCCATGAACAAGTGACACTGGCTGGGATCATGAGCATCCCAGTTCCGCCTTCATGATCTCAAATGGCAAGAGATGCCACCAGGATAGTGATGTTGTTAGTACAGCTTTGCAAATAGTCTCAATGTAATTACTAGCTGGCAAAAATGTTTGGTAGTCTGCCAATGGAGGGGAGAGATGGAGAAATCTGTGCCCTTTGCAGCAGCCGCCTGCATTTTTATCCTGGATGCAGAGGAAGGACTCCCACCCTTTCTCTGATAGTCTGCTCATTCACCTGCACAGAGTTCCTTATGACAAGATTATCTTTAAATTTCAAGGCTACGTTAGCATTTACTGCAATACATGGGGGACAGAGCACAAGATAATGGCTAAATGGACCTCTCCTGTCTTCCAAGGAACTGGCATTGGTGGTATTGGAACTGGTACTTCCAAAGCAAGAACTACAAAGGTGAGTGAGAAAAATGGGGGCACCATGCTGCTCATCCGGTCACAGAAAATAAAGTGGTAGCAGTCGCGACAACTATTCCTGTTTGACTTCTCTCAATACCCTGCCACTAAAATATATCCTAAGGAACAACTCAAGTGTATGAACTCCAAGGCCTGGTGGGTATTTGACTACAGTAATCTCTCAGAGTTTGGGGAAGTTACATTTAGTGACCACAACTTCCAGAACCCTCCAGCAACGTGGTTGAGAGACTCTGGTACTTGCAATCCAAAGCAAGAACTTTCCCAAACTCTCCTATTCAAACTGAATGCTATGCTCATGACAGTAAAACTACAGCCACATGTGTTAAGTGCAAGCAACTTGCCCGTAAAATGGAAGGCTATATTAACTTGTTGGGGGGGGGGAATATTTTGAAAGTAGTCGTAACCAGATGGGGCAAACAGGGCACAAAGGAATGTGATGGGGTTTACCCTCCATTTGGCAATGCAGCTGCTTACTTATTCACTAGAATAAAAGCAGAGCATTAAAATCTCACAGATTGGGGCTTCCTGTGGTGCCTTATAATAGAGTTTTTAAAGATTCAGATAACCATCTGTCATTTTAATGAATGAGCATTTGCCGTCCAATTGACCTGAAGTGTAAATACATAATTATAACCTTTCTACAAAAGCTTATTAAAGTTATTTTTAATAACGATGCACAGAAAACAACAACAACAACCCTACAACTGTGCAAGCAGCAACGACAGTGGCTTCTCAAACTAAAGGAAAACTTTCCAGATTGCAGTGTTTGTGCTGGGCCTCATTTTAAAATAAATGGTTCCATTCATGGGTTTTCTGAGTCAGGACAGCGTGGGAAATTCACATTGTGTCTCTAAGCTCCTGATACCAAGTCAGAGTCCCGCTGCTGCCTGCCACCAAGGACCACTGACACAAGTCCGCAACCAGAGACGGCTTAACAAAGGGCTGGAGTCAAGCCTGAGGGGAGGACTGTCAGTCTCTGCAAACATATACAGGACAGCACATCTGCTGAAAGATATGAAGCTTGAAGCTCATCTTCCATATCAATGTTTGCCACAATGAACAAGCACACTGGAATAGGGACTTTCTTTGCCTCAGTCCGGTTCAGTTGCAGACAAAAACGTGGTCCAGACCTTTGCTTGGGTCTTGTGAAACAGGGTCTTAATGTACACAGGAGAATTCAGAAAGAAACTGGGCAGATATTTCTAGAGTAAGCAGTAGCATCCAGCAGAAGTACATTGTAAAATAAATCAATCCCACAATAAACCAAATGAGGGTTGCAAATTTTCACTACTTTGTCCTCACATGCTAGAATGGACAACTGCAGCAGTTTTTCCTGTAGTATGTCAGAAGAGAATGAATATTCCTCTGATATAGTCTTCCCATATTTCTATATTCCAAACTGTGGTGGAGGGATTGTTCTGCCTAGTAAAACATGTGAGGTTTCAACATGGAAAAAAAATTCCTGCACAGGAAAAGGTCTTCTGCACAGAATAGTGGGTTTTTCTCCTGCATAGGCTTCTTCTGTACAGGAAACTGTTTTCTGCACAGAATTTTAATATGCATGCAAAAATAAAATTAAAATAAAATAAAATCACATGTGTTTTTCTAAACAAAGTAATTCCTTCCCAACATTCCAGAATGTCAGGATGTTATTGTTTCTAATTTATCGCGACCAGATAATAGGAATTTCTTGGCAACATTTGTTCAGAGAGAGTTTGCCCTTGCCCTTCTTTGAGGCTGAGATAGTATGGCTTCCCCATGGCTGAGCAGGAATTTGAACCTGGGTCTCCAGAGTCACAGTACAACACTCAAGCCGTACTAGTAAGAAAATTCATCCTAATGAGGTTTCATGACCATTTGGAAACCTGTTTTTTGACCTGGGAACATGTAATAATGGATATTTGTTCCATTCTTAGACCACTATTAATCAAATTGGTACTTTAAAATTTCCCCAGAAAATGTGCTCATTTTATACATGCCTCTCAGTTTTCCCAGACTTCAACGTATCCATTTACATTTATTCTCCCTGAGAAAGATTTGTTCATTTTCTAAATAATCAGCATTTTAAAAACTACATTAATATGCATTTTATTTCTTCAAATTATTATTCTTTGGTTGCAACTCCCAGCATTCCTCATCACTGATTATTTTGGCTAAATATTCCCACTTTTGCTCCACATATATCCATTTTCCTTGTCTATTGATTAAATATACTGTAAGTAACTAGGTGGCTGACCAGTGAGACTCAGCATAATGAATAAGACTAACATTCTTCAGTTTAACAGTTTGGCTTATGAATCACAGTAACAACTTAGTGGCCAACACTAAGTGACAACCTTGGCTTCTAGGTTTTATTTCAAACCCCATATATGCAATGGAGGCTCAACCAAACCAAGTTGAACCTATCTCAGTTTGATCATTACTTTATTTACATTAACCTTTCTAGCAGCAAACTCAGATAGCTAAAAACACACAGGATTAGGCCAAAACAGGGCCATCAAGACACAAGTATGAGGTTTCAGCATACTTGTGAAAACTATAAAATTCACCAAAACAGAACTAATCTCTCTTGTTTAAAAAAATTCAATATTTTTTTCCTTTGATGGAGATCCTTCCCTGCAGAAAGCTCACTGAGGACTGAAGCTGCCCAGTAATCCCAGTACAAAAAAGAAATATCAGAAAACAGAACTGGGAATTCGAAGGCTTTCATGGCCAGCATCCATAGTTTTTTGTGGGTTTTTCGGGCTATGTGGCCATGTTCTAGCAGAGTTTCTTTCTGACGTTTAGCCAGCATCTGTGGCTGGCATCTTCAGAGAAATGGGAATGATGGGTAGCATATGCAGAAGGATTATGTGGCTATATTTTTAAGCAACTTTTAAATAATACAGATTATTAAACATATGTAGACTACAATGCGGTACACTATTTATAGTACGTTAATATCCCAATGTAAAATCAAGTTGAATGTACATAAGATAAGACCACATCTACCGTAGATTCCACTTAAAGATTATTATTTGGTCTTTTACACTATCCTTCTAGGATCCATGGTCTAATTGTTTGCACTGCTGCTTAGTTTCAAGATTTTAAAAATCAATCAAATTATTCCACTGTGGTATTCAAATCCCAGCCTCCCACTTAACATTTCTATTACTATTGTTGCAAGCACAGCATAAGCACAATGGCCTGAGACTGCATGACATCCCAGCACAATGCATACTGTTGCGATGACAGCCTCTCACAGAGTAGTGTTCACTTTATTCCTCACTGTTAGTTGCCAAATCAGGAATTTGTAAGGCTGAGATATTAGCTGCACCACCGTCAACTTTTTAAGTCTATCACACATAGAATGTTTGCTTGTAAATGTTCAGTTAACGACGGGAGGCAAATGCACAGTTATTACATTATTTTGGAAAGTATTTGTTCAACGTTTTAAAATCTGTATTTAAATGCTAATCTTTTAAAAACAGCAACAACACAACAAACAATCACAGAACCTTGTAAAAACGTGATTTCTCCATCAGAATGTCTCAAGCCGCCTTTCTCCAGAAAGAACTTTGTTAATCTGAAAAGTATGTACTTCATAGTTTTTAAAACTCTGTACAAAAATCAAAGTTTTACTGCTGTAATGACAAGATTCCATTTCCTTTAATCAATCTGATGTAAACATCTATATTAATCTCATGTATTGATCTCGTATTCTACTTTCAGCCAGATCTTCAGTTTGGGCTCAACAGTAATAGATGGGAGGCTATGGAGAGTGGTGCAAAGAAGAGACTACACCAGTGGGCAACTGTACCCTTCCAGGTGTTGTTGGACTACAACTTCCATAGTCTCTTACCACTGGAGACACTTCCTAGAGCTGTAAACAAAAGCACTTAGAGAGAAACAACGGAACACCTGCACACACAGAGGAATTGACGGCAGCAGGTTATAGTGGCCACTCATCCTTGAATGTGTGTGTAATGTGTGCCTAGATATTAGCATCTCCTTTTCACACCAGTATAAGCTACCAAATATGCCTGGTTGCAGTTTTATGTTTCTATGGGTTAGTGATGTAGGGTATTCTTCTTTCTTACTGAGAGTAGCAAAGTATTTATGATGAATGGTTCTAGCAAGGTTAGATCAATTCAAATGAGAAAGGAGAGTCAAAAGATACTTCAGCCACTACCTTTCTTGCTTTACACAGAACAGAAGAACAAAGTCAAAGCAACAAGTACTCACATGTGTTTTTCATGCATGTCATGGCTGAAGAACAGAGTTCTATGAGGCAAATGGGTGGCTGACCTAATTTTATAGGTGGGATGGTCAAAATGGAAATCTAGAAAGAAGAAAGAATGGATTACCTGGGGAGCCCATCTAGTACATTTGGACGTGCAATGATACAAGAACTTTTGGGTCTCTCTAGCATGTTTTTCAAATTTCAAACTAATGTTTGCCAAAACACCACTGAGAACATGCAGCTTTTTTTATTTAACCCCAGCAGGATTTGCCCCCGATGCATAATGGGACACAATGGCATTGCTATTATGCATACTGGTAAAACTCTTCATTTCCTTTTCATTTTAATCAGTTTTAAAGGAGACAAAAGCATGACCAACTTAATCTGGGTCCAATCCACAAATTGTACTTGTTCTCAAGTGTTAGATTCATTTGTCAAGCAATTATCTTTGGTGGTCATTTGTTTGAATCCTAAGTATTTGAATATTAAAATCTTCCTGTTGCAAATAGCAGCTGTTCAAGGGGAATTACTAATCAGTATTGAATAGAGGGTCTCACCTGTTGATCTGAGCCTGATTTCAGTATTGATCCATCAGTAATGAGAATTGCTCGGGAGATTTGCCTGTAAGTAAATAAAGTACATATGAGCCACAATGAAACAAAAAAAGAGGGAAGCCATATGGACTCAGACTTTTTCAAAAAGCAATACTATTTATTATGAGAAGCTAATATTTCATTCTTACTAGCCTTGCGAGGGATCTCTGGTCCCCCTCATGCTTTTGCCTGAGCTGATGAGATTCCTTGAGAAGAGATTCCACCTCAATACTAGGATGAACCTCCTGACAGTAAGAGTTGTTCGAAGGTGGAACACGCTCCCTCGAAGTATGTTGTAATCTCCTTCCTTGAAGGTTTTAAAACAGAGTCTGGATGGCCATCTATCGAGGATGCTTTGACTGTGTATTCCTGCATAGCAGTGAGTTGGTCTGGATGGTCATGGAGGTCTCTTCCAACTTTATGATTCTATGAACTTGTGACCACCATCCATTCTTGGCAACACAAAGGGACATTAAGGCATGTGAAATGAGAGAGTTGGAGTACATAGTCTCCAACATCTGACAGATACAAGCCAGGATATGTGTACCCAGGCAACACCAGAGTGTGAGCAAGATGCCAAAAGGTATTACCGAGAAATAATATATGAACAAGAAGAGGCTGCAGTGCTTCTCTCCTCCTCCTCCTGCTGAATTAATTGAGTGCAAACTATTTTTGCAGTTTGGAGTCAGTTTGCAGCAACTGAAATAAACTGAGGACAAAGGGGTAAGTAGGAGGAGAATAGAAAAACTGGGACATTTTAAAATCAGATGAAAAAGTGGAACAGAGGGTTAAATGGGACTATCCCAGCCAAATCAGACATTTGGAGAATATACTGAATGGGAGATATCTCAAGAGCAATTAAAGAAGCTGGTTGTTAATAACAAAATCCAACACTGTTAAAATATAATCCAAGCAGTAGCACTGTTAGGTTTGAAGAGGGCTGGATGAAGCCATGCAGGATACAGAATGTTATCCTACCAATACTCATTTAGAGATGGAGTCAGCATGTCACTATGTTCATTTTTCTTAAAAGTAATTTCCAAAGCTCTGTCATATTTTCTTGTTAACCTACCATGCACGGAAAGAAGCAGCTAAAGAGTACCAATTCCTGTTTCATCTCATCAAAATAATGTGTGAAGCTGCCCCAAGTTCAAGTGAAAACTTAACTTTCTGTGAACTGAGACACTGAAGTGAAAGTAAAAGGAAGGGGGATGGATCACACTTCTAATTACCTTGTTTTGGTTATACTGCCTTGTGAAGCATCTAGTATTGGCCATTGAGAGAAAGGGAGACAGGAGACTGGGCCAAATAGACCATTGGCTTGACCCTCAGCAGCACTATGGCAGCCTTTTAATGTTCTTAAACCACTATTAACAGGCTAATAATTGCCTCAGCAAAGGTTAATGGTCTAAATGAAGCAAAGTCAGGGAGCAGGGCTGAGGTGGGAGTGTGGGTGTAAAATACAGGATGATCCATGCATCAAGACACATCCGAGATATTCTCCTGGGCTACTTGTCCTGCATCGGAACAAGGACACAGAAGCCACAAAGAACACTGATGTGATATAAAAAGACAATGATACACAAGGGAGGGAGGTGACAGATATAGGATCTTGATTGGAAAAACAACAGATGACTATTCCCTGGTTACATTCCTCACAAAATACTGGTATTTGTTTCCTCTCCAGGTAAGAGAAAATTGGGTTTTGAACTTAGAGAACCAAACCAGATGATATGTGGGAGATTGGATTTCCTGATGTCTTTTTCAAAGTTGAAAACCAGCTGCCAAAAAGGGTGGAGGAGAGAGTATTTAACCTTTCTACCACTCAGTTTCACTGGCTGAAATTGCAGGCATGTACACACGGCAATAGCCTCACTGAGAGGGGGAAAGACAGCTATGCTATGAATATTTACCTCATCACCTTAAATCACATCCCCACTCAAAGCAGAGCGAAGAGCAGCCCAGAGAAAGCTATGTGTATGTACGTCTATCTGGGGAAATGGCATGTGGAAAAGACAGGGAAAGACGGGGTTCAACTGCCTTCCATTTCCCCAGTGTTGCTCTGCACTTTGCTTATGATTTGAGAAAGACATCAGGATGCTAATCACCTATGTTATGTCTTGGCTCAGCTCCAACCTTTGTGTGAACACTCAAATACAAGCTGAGTCTCATGTGATGTGGCCTTATCCACATGCAGTTCCCTTACAGCAGTGCTATTGCAAGCAGGGATCTGTGGACCAGTGCTGGCCCCTAAGCCATTGGCTGCTGGTCCATGGCAAATTTCCAGGAAAGAAAGAAATAACTGCACCCAATGGACACCAATTTAGTACCAGTCACTGGTACACTGGAAAAGAATAACTGCCATTCCCCCACATAAGATAGCATGAGAAGAACTGCCTTAGAGGATGAAAGAGAATTTAATATTGTAATTGACTTTACAAGAGCTCAGCAAAGTTACTGTTTGGACCACAATGCCCAGAATCCCCCAGCTAGCATAGCAAAAGTACCAGAAGTGGGAATTGTGAGGATCATAGTATTAAAAAAGGAACATTGTCCAGCCAGCAGACACCACCTGGTTCTTTCAATACAATTGTGTCTGACTTTCAAAGGTGAAGACAGCACATAACACAGAGGGAAGTGCCACATCTCACATGAGTACCAGTGGAAGGAACGGAATTGCCAGTGCTTACACTGCACTAATTTTACCACAATCCAAATGGCTGAATGTGAGAACTGCTGAGACAGGATGGGCAGCTGAAATCTTTATGGGTGACAGAAAGGCATAAACACAATTTTATTTATTAAGCTGCAATCCTAGATTCAACCCTGTCGATCTCAACAAACTACACTGACTTCTGGTAAATGATGATGATGACGATGCTTCCGTGTGGACACCAACAAGAGATGCTGTTAGTTATTCCCCCCTCCTTCCTTGATACCTACCTGTAAGACACATGTGCACATATTTCCTCTGAAAGGTAACTGTCTTCCACAACAAAGTAGTTGGCACTTATTCTCTGACCAAAATGATCTATAACAGCTTTACACCTTTTAAAAAAGAAGACAAAAAGACATGGCATAATTAGCAAAATGTCATTTTACTATTAGTCATATTTATGAAGAGCCCGTCTTCCCACTGCCTAAAGCAAGAGGAGAAGCTTTGAGAGAAAGACAAATAGGCTCTATGGATAGCAGCACAGATTGCACAAAGCATCTGGTGTTACTCTTCACAGAACCAGGAAAGTCCAAATACCTGGCTCTGGTGTTGAGGTGTACAGGGAGGCCAACTTGTCACAACAAACACAGACATCTGCCCAGGGCACCCAACACACAAGGCCTTCTTCCAAGGATCCCTTAAAGCAAAGTATTTGGAGTAGGACCAACTCTAAAAACCTGCATGCCAATTGTTACTCTATTGCAAGTCTACATGCGTGCCGTCATCAGTGAAGGCTCCTTTCTGGATTCTTCCCTCATTTGAGATAAGGTGAAGGCCAAATGGTGAGACTCCCTTCTAGTGACCCAACATCTGTGGTGGCTCTGCCAAGCGACAATAATTTTGATCATCTAGGTCTTGGAAGTTTTTAAAACATTCTATTATACATATGCCATTTGCAGTTTATACTTTTAATTATGTTTTGTGTAATTCTGTACCCTTCTTCTTGTAACCTTCACTGTCTGAAAGAAGAGTGGAACATGAACACAGAAATACAAAAGAGACACATAACAAAATGTTGCAGTGGGGAACATAGGCAGGCAGGGCCCTCCTCTTCTATTCCAATTTGCATCCCACTCAAGTTTTCTATTTTTCTTCCCTAGTCTATCAGCAGTCGTGGTCAGTGAACAATTTCTGTCCTCGGCACAGTGTTTTCCGTTCCTTCCCTAACCTTTCTTTCTCGTGATTTCTTGTATCGCTGCACACTTCAAATGGTGCTGAGATCTCCCTCTTGTGTCTGGCTTGTGCTCTTTTCGCTACATAAGCAAATGTAATCATTAAAACAAATTATATTAGTTAAAGGTAATGTAAATGGAGCTGAATGGAAAACTGAAGACACGCAGGGCATCTATGTGGCTTGCAATGCAAAAGTATTCTTCTTATTTACCCACGCCAATCTGGATTCATTCTGAAGTTGCTCCCATTCAAACGCTGCTAACAAAACAAGCTGATCCAGCTGGCACGGAGCGTATCTAATTATAACCTTTGCTATTGTTTGTGAAACAATTTCTCCCCTCTCTCTGAACATTCTGGTGGGAGGGGGGAAAAGGTTGATTAAATGTCACATTGAGCATTCAAAAGGAAGCTCTCTCTCTCACACCACACTAAGCAGACAACTCGCTTTTTATTATTATTTTCCTGACTTGTTATGGCTAGCACTCAGCCGTTTGTTAAGCTCTTGCCCCAAAACCAGAGGCAGAGAGAGAAAGCGAGGGAATGCACACATGCCTTTTAATACCAGTTTCTACTTTTCCGTCAAAAAAAGGATGATCAGCAGAAGACTTCTTTCAAGTGCCATGTTCAAATAAGGAAAACACTTATGCAATGACATTATCAGGTCTCTGTCATCTGATATGTGTTAGGACAATGAATCACACAGAACCCTCCATTGACCTTCTTCAATGTGTCTAGATAAAAGGATGAAAATTAGAATCCATCTCCTTGCCAAGTGCCACCAGTTATAAATGTACTTTATAGGGCTCATTATCCAAACTAATGGACTAAGGGCGACATCCTTGAAATGGACTTACCAGCACTGACAAAGCCAGTATGCAATATTTCAGGAAAGATATGTAAATTACAGTGTTTGCTATATCTTTTTTTTATTATGGAAATATAAATTTACATTTGTCACATCTTTTCAGTTGGGGCCGGGACTGTTTCACTGAAAACGCACTTAAAACTGTACTCCAAGTAAAACACGAGCAATTATTTTTAATGTAACTCCCACTCAAAATATACAGATGTAAATTAAAATACCTTAAATCTTATCAAGTGAAGCTGCATAAGCAAGATCTACATGGCATAAAGGAACAGTGAGGCAAAATTAAAAAAGGAAAGGAAGCTAATAGGGAGGGAAATTCAATTTTCATTCCCCTAAAGGCAAAAGTCATGAAGAGATTCTCATTTGTGAAGAAAGCTGACAACAAATTTGATGGCTATCCAAAAGCATTAGGAAAAAAACTTCTTATTTTAACTAAAAGAGGTATGTGTCTGTAAATTTTGCTTTTCTTCAGTTTCCCCCCTCAGCATTCTTTTTTTCAAGATATAAAAGCAGAAAACACACTTGGTGGAGGACATAAACATCATCTATAACAATTCAGAGCTCTGTGACTTGGAGAGATAAATATGAGATGGAGACACTTAAGTCTATCCAGCAACTATATGCCTGACTCAACAGTTTCTTATGACCATGGAAACTCCAACACTGAAAGCTGCCTTACCCTGTCTGAGTCAAATCATTGGCCCAGATAGTTCAGCACTGTCTGCCCCAGCATCCCCCAACTTGATGTTCTCCACATGTGTTAAACTAGAGCTTCCTGGAATCCCAACTAGCTGGCTGGGGATCATGGGAGTTGTAGTCCAGTGCATCTTGGGGATCATGGGAGAACAGAGCATCACTGTTACTTCCCTCAACCTAGATACCACATTCCTATTGATGCAGTTTAGGATCATATTGGCTTTTTTAGCTGTTGCCATCATATTGCTGACTTGTGTTCAGCCTGTAGTCCACTAAGACTTCTAGATCCCTTCCACATGTACTGTTGTCAAGCCAAGCGTCACCCATCCTATATCTGAGTCTTGCCTTTTTTCTGTCTAAGTGTAGTATGTTACATTTTTCCCTCTTGAAATTCAACTTATTAGTTTGGGCCTGATTCTCTAATCTGTTAAGGTCATTTTGAATTCTGATCCTATTTGTTCTGGGGTATTAGCCATCCCTGATAATTTGGTGTCATCTGCAATTCGATAACCATAAGTGTACTTGGACTACACTGACTGGCAGAGGATCTCCAGAGTTTTGGAGAAGGAGCTTCTCTTATCCCTACCTGGATATGTTTGAGATTGCACCTGGAACATTTTGCGTGCATATCAGATGCTCTCTAATGCTTCCCAGTGCACCCAGCAAAGGCTTTCACTCTCAAGTCAACTGATTGCATTTGCGTGTGTACACTGTATTCCTGTCTTCATGTTTATTGTTTATTACTGTAGATTAATATGCCAACATGGTCAAAGTAATTTGGATGTAGGTTCCCATCAAAGGCATGTAAATATGGTAAAAGAGAATAATGTATACAGTTCTTCACTCATTAGTTTTACACTGCTCTCTGTAAAGGAAAGAAATTGAGGTTTTAAAACATGTGAATGTAGGAGAAAGTGAAACTGATAGAACTCTCCTTCTCTTGTACTTGTACATGTCTTACATGTGTCTGCATCTGAGGACGTAGACTGAATCTAAAAATGCTTATGCTAAAACTTCTTTCTCTCAATTAGCCTCAAAACTTCTTCTTTATTTATTAAATGAGGGACTGGTTTCTATTTGATGGCATAAAACCCTGTATAATATTATTTGTGGCAAGCTGCACTGAATCTTTTTATATCCTATTCAGTGCTATTCACTTGGATAATTAAGTAAAACGTTTTGCTCAACCCCCCATTTCCTTCTCTTTCTGCTTCCTATTTTCCCCATCCATCCTTTTTACCCACACCCTTTTAATTATCTACTTAAGGTAAGATAGGTGCACAAAAGAATTGGCTTGTTAGATATTTGACTGAACATGCCACAGATTGAATTTGGGAACACTGGGTCTTTCATGCAAGTCATGTGCTCTGCCACTGGTATTTGTAGATCACAGTTCTTGATTGGCAGTGAGAAAGCAGAAAGTATGCAAGGAATGATTCAGTTGTGCAGAAAATTTGTCTCAGAGACTCAAAAATTTCAGTTAAGAATTTTTCACTATTGATTTGCTGACTAATCTTTGTAGCTATCCGCTTATTGCTTTATTTCTGATGGATCTGTGCTATGAAGCTGAAATTAAATAAGCAAATAAAAATAAATAAACAAACATTCCTTATTAAGCTTTAAAAAATGAGACATTGGAAGAATGATTTTAATATTGGAAGGAATGGAGACAGAAAAAGAGATAATGAGACCTTGTGATTTGGGAGAGTCTTTCCCAACCTGACGGTTCTATGATGTGTTGGACTCTCACTTTTCCCTGGCAATAATCCTATAATAGGCTTTTTCAATCAGGAAAAAAGTCTGTGTTGGAGTAAGGCAATGTTAAAAGGATTTAAAAAAAAAAAGACATATTGATGAAGACAACAACAAAATGGCTTCCCTAAGGTCAGCGCTGAAAACCTCTCTGCCATCTTCTATAGGTCTCATATTTTGGCCCAACAGTGACTGAGACATTAATGAATTAATTAACAATAACTTATTCAATTAAATTATTTAAATAATAGTGTTTGTAGTAGTGAATTAACAATTTCCAATTTCCAACATTTAACAGTATTGAATCAATTTGATACTTGCTATTCCAAGGTCTAAGATGTTTTTTAAACATGATTTTTAGAAATGCCATTTCTGTGATTTAGTTACTAGCAAGGGATGCTTTCAGTTCATACAGGTATATGCTAGTATTTTTTGGTCTACCCTTTTGCCTGGGATTTAGCCCTGGGAATGTGTCTGAAATTGAATTTTAGACTTGCAATATGCAATAAATGATTATTGCTGAGGGACTGTGAAGCTAAACATAATTCATGGGTTGGTCTTGCTTAATAAGAGAACAATACAGCAAGAGTGTCTTGTAGCATATCAAAAAGTCTTTAAAGAGCATTTCACCCTATGTTCAGTCCAGGTAGAAAACTTACCAAAACTTTTTTGTGGCACCTGTAATACTAACCAGTGTTATTTGGTGTTAAGTTTTCATATACTACAGCCCAAAGTTAGATTTTACTAACGTGATATTTGATGATTTTAATTTGTTGCCTGCTTATTTTTTATCTAATTCTATCTTGTATTATTATCTCTTTTTTATATGTATTTTGTAGAATGTAAGCCATTGGCAGGTTTCATTTTTATCGATTTTATTGTTTGTATGTACAGTGCTATGTAAATCTACAGCGCTATATAAATAAAGTATAATAATAATAATAATGATGATAATAATAATATTTCACTAAATAAAATATGTTAGCATTTAAAGTGCCACAAGACCCTTTGCTATTTTTACAATAGCTACCTTCCTGGAAATTTATGCAGACAATTGTTGCAATGCTCACTCAGATGTGTGGATTCAGTAGCAACAAAACTAGAGCCGATTTTGTTCCAACTTTACGAAGTTGCCCAGAGGCCTGATACTGTTGTAAAAAGAATTCATCCTAGGGTAAGAGGGCAGCATAGTTTATGACAACAATCTACCTAAAAACTCATTAAAGTCCTTTCTCTTAGAGTGACATGCATTATCAGCAAAGATTAATCTGATGAGTCTTTAGGTGAGCTTCATTTTTAAAAATGCAATAACAGAGGGCTTTGTTGTCATCTGATGAAAATCAATTAGAGTAGGTAAGGCCACAAGGAAAACTAACATCACTCATCACCAGACCCCCGGCAACTGAAATGATTTGTCTTCCAAGCTTGGATGATCAGGAGGCTGCAGTAATATCGCAGGGAAATTAATTTAGTTTCTATATTCTAAACCCACTTTCCTTGTTCTGGAGGACCTATACACAAATTACTTTTAATCAAGGTTGATGTGTTATTAATACCAAGGAAGATCTTTGAAGAACCATTTTTAAAAAATTGACTCCGGCATTTTTCATCTTGTGGTTTCATGTATTTAAAGAGGAGAAAAGGTTATTTCTTGCAGTCCTTACCTTCTCGTTTCTTTGTCCACAACAAGGCACTGGACAGAGTGGCGGAGGCAATAGATACCACCAAATACAGCACACATCCTAAAGTTAAAAACACATCCCAAAGTTAAAAACAAAAACAAATGAGGAATTATATTTAATGGATTTCAATTCTATTTGCCATTTTTCTGTTAAACAAGGCAGATGAAAATCATTTATTTAAAACTATAAAACAACAAAGCAGGAAAGGTATCTAAAAAAGCCATCGATTAAGGCTCTCCCCAGATGAACTCCACAATTAACACCATCAGTATTTTTGGGTGTCACTTTAAACCAGGAATCCTGGTTTAATAAATCATGATGTGAATAAACAAAGCCACTGGCATGTGCTGCTAAGTAAATATGCATAAAAACTGCATTGCAAGAGTCAATTTACATCTCATCTGACTTCTTTTTTTAAAAAAGGAACTCAGTGTGACAATACAGGTCAATTAACCATAAAAACCTATTAGATCAGAAACAATTTTTGTCACATCATCTCACTTAAAAAGCTATTTTATTAAACAAAAAGAGAACTTTCACTGGGAGAGTGCTAAAGTGATGCTGGCTCCTTGCTAACCATGTTTAACAGAAGTGGGTACCAATCCTGCCCAGCATGTTCATTCTTCTGCAGCCCTCCCCTTCTTTGGGAGCTTTTGTCTCTCTACCTTAACTGTGGTTAAATGTTTGTTGTCACATTTGTCAAGGCTATCCAGGACACAATGTTTCACCCACAATCAGAAACATACTTCAAATGGCATATCAGAAGGCAATAAAAGTAAATACTAATAGTATGTATTATTATGGTATGAAATTTAAGTCCCAAGACTGGGACTCAAGGAGGCTTATACATTAACAAAGATTACAATTAAATACATACAAAAACCATATTAAAATTGAATTAAACTAAGAATCAAATTAAAAACATACAGAAAAGGGTAGGAGCAGCCTCTAAAAGGCCTTCTCTCATGTTTCCATCAACCGTACCTGTGAAGCTGGAAGGTCTAAGATAAGGGCTTCCCTGTGGACCTCAGAGTCCAGGCAGATGTATATTTGGAGATATGGCCTATCAGATAGCCTGGACCTGAGCCATATAGGGCTTTATAGGCCATGACCACTACTTTGAATTGTGCCTGGCAATAAATTTGCAGGTAGTGGGGCTATTTTAACAGGGCATTGTATGATCTCTATAACCAGTCCCAATTAATACTCTTTGTACCAAATGAAGTTTTCAAACACTCTTCAAATGCAGCCCCACATAGATCATATTACAGTTTTCCAAATGGCATGTAAAGAAGGCATGTGTCACTGTAGCCAGGTAGGATGTCTCCAGGAATGGGTGCAGTTGACACACAAGTTTTAAATGTGCAAAGACACTCCTGGTCACCTGCAGAAACCTGGGCTTCCACGTTCAAGGTTGAGTCCATGAGTGTACCTCTTCCAAGGGATGCTGTATCTCTATTCCCTGATCTGCCTATCAACAGACCAGGACTACCTCTGTTTTGTCTAGATCCAGCTTCAATTTGTTTGCCCTTACCCAAACCATTACTGATGTCAAAGATCAGTTTAGAACAGAATCAGCATTCTTGGAGTAAGGTGGAAAAGAGAAACAGTTGGGTATCATCAGCATACTGGTGACACCAAAACGTAAACTTCTGGAAATCCTCTTCCAGTGGTTTCACGAAGATATTAAATAGCAAGAGGGAAAGTTCTGAGCCCCGAGGGATCCCACAAACCAATGAACAGGGAGTCAAACAAGAGGCCCCAGGCACTACCTTCTGTGTTCTCCTCTTTAGAGAGTAATGGGGTCTTCAGGTCTCATCCCAGAAAGGAAGCTCAAATGAATACGATGAGTGGTACTGAAAATCGCAGAACCAGGTCCATCAGAACCAATAGCAACACACTCCCCATCTAGTTCATGGTGTAAGTCATCCACCAAGGAAACCAACACTGTCTCCATCGCATAATCAAACCCAAAACCAGACTGAAATGCATCAAACCAATCTTGTTCCATCCAGAAATCCTTGGAGCTAGGAGGCAACCACACATGCTATTACCTTGCCCAAAATCTATCACTGGCTGATAGTTATCCATTACACAGGGATCCATGAAAAGTTGTTTTCAACAAAGGCCTCACAACTTCTTTTTTTAGGCATGTTGGAACCCTGCCTTGTTGTAAGGAGGTATTGACAACTCCCTTCATTCCTTTTTAATAAATCAAGAAGGGCAGGGATCTAATAGACATGCAGTGACTCTCACTTCTCCCAGGATCCTGTCCACATCCTCAGACTATACAGATGGAAAAGAATCCATTCTTATTGGACAACCAGGGGCCAAGGTGAAATCCTCTAGGACTGTATCTACTATGGCATCCAAGTCAGAAAAGACCTGAGCAATATTATCTGTGCAAAGTTTTAATGGCAGGTCTACATTTTCCTCTTAGGAGCCATAATGTAACAGACTTTGGACCACTAGTGTATATATAAATACTGGTCTGATGTCAATATTTAAACATACATGCAATAAATAGTCCCAGATATTAGTCAATCATTAAGTTGTCATATAGATCATAAAGCCTAGTTTGCACATAGGGTCTCTAGCTGGTTGTCTTGAAAAATGCTACAGTCCAATTCCTCCTGCAGCACCAGAGATGGATAAGGAAGCTGTTAGCATATCTTTTTGGTGCAGAAAAGAGACTTAGAATCATAGAATCATAGAGTTGGAAGAGACCGCAAGTGCCATCCAGTCCAACCTCCTGCCATGCAGGAAATCTCAATCAAAGCATCCCTGACAGATGGCCATCCAGCCTCCGTTTGAAGACCTCCAAGGAAGGAGATTCCACTACACTCCAAGGAAAGAGTGTGTTTCACTGTTGAACAGCCTTTACTGTCAGGAAGTTCCTCCTAATGTTGAGCTGGAATCTCTTTTCCTGCAGTTTGCATCCATTGCTCTGGGTCCTAGTCTCTGGAGCAGCAGAAAGCAAGCTAGCTCCCTCCTCAATATGACATCCCTTCAAGTATTTAAATTTCAAGTACAGCCTGTTGAGAGGACTGGAATGGGACTATGTAGCCAAGCACAGCACCTGTCAGATCCAACAAACATAGTATCTTTCAGCTTTTATTTATTTATTTGTCCCATTTGTCCTCACTCAAAACAGTGTACGCAGTTTTCTCCTCCCCTGTTTTTGTCCTCACAACAACCCAGTGAGGTAGATTGTGCTGAGAAATAGCAGTTGGCCCAAGGTCAGCCACTGAGCTTCAGCAGTAAAGCAGAACCTGAACTTGGATTTCCAAACTCCTAGTATAATAGTCTACCATGAACAGAAGAGACGAATCCTGCTCCCTATGATTTTTCTGGAGTACAGTGGTACCTCGGGTTACGAAATTAATTCGTTCCGCCGCCGCTTTCGTAACCCGAAAAGCCTTCGCAAGCTGAAAACCCATAGGCGCTAATGGGGAAAAGCCGAGATTTCGTGTGAAATAGCGCCGAAAAGCACCAAAAATTTTTTCGTAACCCGAAAAAACCTTCGTAACCCGGAACAGTTATTTCCTATGGGATTTTTTCGTATCCCGGAAATTTCGTAACGTGGGTATTTCGTATCCCGGGGTACCACTGTACTATTTTTTTTAATGAAGCTGAGCAGTCATCTTAACTTCATATACTGACTAAACGAAACAAAATCTCCAGGCATGAGTCTACTAACCTTAAGGCAGAGCATTAGGCCTCGGCATCTTCTCCTTGTTCATATTTAGCTGCTATTCCCTCTGCGCCTTTTAATGCTGCCTCTTTTGATGCATCAGGTGGAGTCATATACACAGTATCTGTATATAAAACATGGTACTGCAAAAGCCTAGGTACCATGCAAGAATAATATTTTTGCTCTATTCTTTAGCACCAAAATCCAGCTGCCTTTACGCTTTCCCAGCTTGATAACAGTATGCTTACGCAACTACTTCCCCATCCATGTGCCTATAGCTTGACAACAAAAATCAGATCCATTCACAAGCGATAAAAGACAATGGCAGATGCCTGAGTGTTGCCTTTGTGTGTGTGTTTTTAATAAAAGGTTCTCTCTCAATTTAAAGAAAGGTCATCAAATGCAAAAACTCAGTGAGTTAAAAGCTATGAAGAAATACGCAAGGGAGAACACCAGAGAAATCGAGAAGCGTTGAAACCAAGAGGAAGTCCAAATGTTTTTCTTAACGAAAATAAAATAAAAAGAGTAAATATTTTCAAAGGTAGATCAATTAGACTTGTTTGTTTGCATAACTGCAGACAGGGCGCTTTGCAATTCAACATATCAAGCTAAACAGACATATTTATTAGATAAATGTTTGTCAGGAAGGATAAAACACCAAATGATGATCTAACAACAACAGGAGAAACAACACATGGCCACTTTTTCAATTAATTTAGTCTGAAAGGATTTTTTTCTGCTGCATCCAGCTGAATCAATAAATTGAACTTGTATTTTTTAATTTGAATTTTTTAACAACAGGGCTTTAAAGAAAGCAGATCAAGTTGCTGAAGCTGAGAATCGAAATTAAGCAAGCAGTTGCTACTGCTTCTGTAACCAGACCAACCTCAGCTCAGGCCACCTACCATGAGGACTCTGGGAGCTACAGTCCAAAAAGGTAACTTTCCCAAGCTCTAACCAAACTCCTACTACTTCTATCAAGCCATTCTAATCTAAGGGTCGGGCAATTTGTGGCCCTTCAGACACTGTTAGATTGCAACTCCAATCAGGTCTGGTTGCCATAGCTGCTGTTGAGGTATGATGGGACTTGCAGTCCAAGAAAAAAATCCCCCTTCACTCCTGTAGTCATTATTTGGATCTCCAGTGGATCTCCACTTGTAATAAAGACATCTAATAGAGCATCATGTTGGTTGGTTGTATGGCGCACAGATTTGGCTGCACAGTGGGCAGTTTGACAGCAAGGTATCCTCCACTGGGACCAACCACCACCACTTCTGCCAGAACAACCTCCATGAATGTCCTTTTTACCTGTCTACATTAAATGAAGTAAGATAGCAAGAAGGGAAAAATTGGTCTGTATGGGAACAACTGTCAAAAGACTCCTCTCCTTATGGCCAATCTGCTTGGTCATCATAGCTGTGATGGAACATTATCTAAGAACAAGTACTTGATTTTGCTTATTTTCTGCTTCCAGCCCTAAGCATTTTGCTATTTCTATCATTTCTTTTTGATGCTTGGAAAAGGGGGTTTTGTGAACAACCCCTCCCAGAATCCCCTCACCTGCACAGCCATGCCGCTAGGGGATTCTGAGAGTCATTGCCCCCAAATAAGCAATTTTTCAAAGCTCTGTGTATGTTTGAAGACATGCTATTACACTAAACAGTAGACCACCCTGAGCGCCTTGTCAGTAGGTAAGTACAACAAGTCTGTAAAACAGATAGAAGATGCCATTTGGAATTAATTCTCCAATGTTCTTTATGGGACGGGAAAGAAACTGAAATCTATATGAAAAGCCATCATGCCAATAAGATGATTATTTTTTCCTTGATCTGTTACATTATTTGTGTGTATCTGAGATGATTTGGCTGGAAACCAAGGTACAAGGTAACTCTGATACTATTAACCCTAAACGACAGACGTTTAAACTGATACTCCTCTAATTAACTAGCTACTGTCTCTGCCAATAATTCAGGTTTCGCTGAAAGATCGCGCCTGCTCTGCACTCCGTTTCAACTTTGCCCTGCTGACATCAAACTGCATTACAGCTAAATTAACAGTTGTGAAAATTTTCGGCCTATTAGTCCCACCCTTCCCCCCCATCATCTCTAGCCTTTAAATGCCATTTCAATTCCTATCAAAGCAAAGAATCGGCAGCTGCAATTTCAAATACAGCTGCAAAACAATGGAGCCCATTAATAGCTGAACTTTTGACAGCACATTCACAATGATTTATGAGTTTGTATATAATTTGATTATTCTATTAATTCTACTGATTACTGCTGGAGCTAATACAGTGAAGGTCACTCCCTAAAATAAATCTTCATTACATTTCACAGAAAAGTAACTTCCTCCAACTGGTTGTTTTCTTTAATTAAAACAGTAATGTTACATGGAAGGAAAGAGGCGTCGGGGTTGCGGCATCTGTTGCTACAGGAGGACTACCGAACTGTGATGTGATAGTCTTGGATCCAAGCACTTTGTGTGTGTGGAGAATGCAGCTGTCTCTTTATCAGACATTTAATGTCCCAACAATTAGAAAACACTATCTCACTGTAATATGAGCATTAAAATATAGGAGCATTAAACATGTTAAATATCCAAGCCTCTGAACTAGCTCAGAGCGAGACAGGTGAAATCTTCATCAGCATTTGTATGGCATTTTGCACAGCACTGTCCATGCACTAATCTAGCCACAATCCTTGCAACAACCAGGTACAGTAGTCTTCTCCATTAACATTTGTAAGGCACTTTGTACAGCACTGGCCATGTATTATCTAGCCACAATCCTTACAACAGCCACGTAAGACTGTCTTCTCCATTATGATGACCTTTACATATGTAAAATTATGACTTCGAATATCTCAAGCCAGCATGGCCACTGACATCTGTTGTAAGGTATTATCATCCCCCGCGCTGTAGATACCCTGTATTGTAGATATTCCACAAAGTCCTACTCAGCCACCTCATCATGTATGGACGTTACTCTGGGTTCATGAAAGCTCTTCCAGAAGAGCACAAGATCTGGCAGTTTTTACCAAGCTGGCAAGACTTTGAGCATAGTCCTTGTGACAGATTACACGTCTGTTGTCCAAGTATAGGAATGCAGTGGCTTAGTGGTTAAGATGCCAATTCTGACGATCAGAAGACTGAAATGTTGGCACTTTAAGGCCCGAGTGCTGCATGATGGAGTGAGCTCCTGTCACTAGTCCCAGATTCTGATAACCTAGCAGTTTAAATGCATGGAAATGCAAGTAAATAAATAGGTGCCACTTCGGTGGAAAGGTAACAATATTCGGTGCAGTCATGCTGGCCACATGACCACCAAAGCAGTCCTTGGACAACGTTGGCTCTTTGGCTTAGTAACAGAGATGAGCACCGCTTCCTACTAGACATTCATGTCAAGGGACTACGTTTACCTTTACCTTTTTGTCCAAGTATGAGGCTACCTAAGTAGAGATGTTTGCTGCCAGAGGACTATCCACCAGATTACAAACTCACCATGGCAATTGTGTATGGGGTAGTTGTATTCTACAGCAGTAGCGGGAGGGACTACCCTGTCAATGAAATTATGGATTTTCAAGAAAAATGACAGCCAAGGGAACAGAGGCTGAAAGCAAGTGGCTTTCCTAGGAATATCTAGGAAATTCACGGTAGAGATCAGGTTTGAACTGCAGCCTTCTTGATTCACATTTTAGGACCAAACAAAAATAAAACAGCCCTGCAACCCTTTCTGCAGCCCTGCACTCATTTCATGAATAGGCCTATAACCAATGCAATCATCTTCTGGATCAGGCACAGGGCATTCATTCAATATATTTAAAACAAGCATGCAGTATGTGCATTCCTCCCCAACTCAGTGGCTACTTTAAAACAAAACAAAACCCCGAAGCATCCCAAAATGGATGTTTTGCATGAAAT
This sequence comes from Sceloporus undulatus, assembly GCF_019175285.1. Classification (NCBI taxonomy): domain Eukaryota; kingdom Metazoa; phylum Chordata; class Lepidosauria; order Squamata; family Phrynosomatidae; genus Sceloporus; species Sceloporus undulatus. The sequence continues at coordinate 44,798,892 of NC_056528.1, read as the reverse complement.
TATTTAGCTGCTAAACAAGAGATTGGGAAATGCCACGCTCCGAAAGGACTTTGTATGCTTAGGAGGAATGCTTCTACACAAAGGTTATTTTCAAATTAAAAGTCTTGTCCTGTCAAAACTTGAGAAATAATATGGGCAAGGACACAAAAGCATTCCATAGCTTTATTAACGACAGCGCTCACTGATCTGTGAATAACCTGAGAAAAAAAAATGAAGATTATTGAGTTACTTTACCAATCTATCCATCCATCACTGGAGAACAGGCCTCAGAAGTGATGGATTATCTCACCTCACTGATGTTTGTCCCAAAGTAAAGGTTCTCTCCTCAAGAGAAAGAAAGCTGGGGGGGGGGGGGGGAGAGGGCGGAGAGGACAAAAGCAACCAACTACAAACCCAGTGACACCATCCACTCCTTCCCTTCTCTTTCAATGCCAATATAAAACACACACACACAATCCAGAAATGTTTAATTTAAACAATTTGTTTCAGTGTTGTACTGAGCTGGTATAAAAATGAAAGGCTACCCAAAAGTTAGAAAGCTGCAAACGTAAGAAGCTACTTGATGTCAGTCCAGATTATACTCTGAAAGGCAGTGGCTCTAGAAGTTTCTCTCCACACATTTTAACTGGAGATGCCATGGACTGCAACTTTTCCATGCAAACAATGTGCTTTGCATGGTTTCACTACTCCCTTTATAAACTATGGGTAACCATTCCTGGCATTTCTAGTGAAGTCACACAAGAGTGAAGTTCTTATCCCCATAAAATGGAGATTAATTTTAAGTTTATTTATTTCATTTATATGCTACATTTCTCTCAGAATGGTACCCAAGGTGGCTTCTGGAGAACATAAATTAAACAAACATAATTCATATTGATGAATATTTATCTCCTTCTCTGGGATCAAGCAAAAATGAAAGACAAAACTGGGTTGATCACCATACAGAAGCATCTTGATCCAGATTTTTGTACAATATCAATACTGAACTATTGGACAACATCTAACTCAGCAGCTTCAAGCAGATTTAAATCTGCAAGGCCTGGCCTACATATAAATGCACCCAACTGTCCTAATTTGGAAGAGACATCCCAATTAATTCTCTGTCATCTCACTTTTTCAGTTGTTTTTAAAACGTCCCTGTCTCTCTTCTCCTTCTTCCACTTCTCCCCTTCATCCTCATCTACTTCCATTGCTGCAAACTGAGTACAAGTACAAAAGTAGTTTGTACACAACTCAGCAGAGGTGAGAAGAACAGAAGAGGAAGATACCCTTTCCCAGTAAGATTGCCAATGCAAACTCCCACAGCCTCTCCTAGCTTGTGTTCGTCCTCATTAATAATTTTTGCCATCCTGACCACACTCTAATGTTGTTTGGCCACATGTGTTCCAGCTCTCATAACATTCAAAAGTCGGAGGGTATGCATATGTTATTGGAAAAGGCTAGTGAAAAGTACACAAAAGATCACAAGGATGGCAGAAGTCTGTGGTGCCACTACAAAAAAATCCCTACCCATGGCAGTTCCCTTGGTATCCTGTCAAGCCTGACTGCGTTAACTGGCCAGGATGCATAAGGAGTGAGTGTGCACATGGTCGGTATTACTTCCCCAAGAAGTCTATTTAGTTATCTCTAGGGCATAGTCTAAACAGCTGTATTCCCAACAGCTGGATGTGAGTGATTTGGTTGTGAGTGATGTGGTTCACAAGGACTTTGTAAACAAGTCTCAGGGGGCTTCTGAGATACCGTTCCCTGGGGAGAGGCAAGGTATAAAAGTCCTGGACCATGTGGAAAAGCTGCACTAGCTAGCACTGAGTAGATGCAGTTTACATGTCATGAAGTGTTTTCAATTTAAGTTTGGTTGGATTTCCAATGAGTTTTCCACTGCCACTTTAACCACTGTCTCATTCAAGTCATTGTGGTAAGCCACAGAGCCAAAGGAGCTCGCCTAAGTGGGAAAAGGGCACTTGGGAGTGATCATGTAGCCACCTAGGTCATCCCCCAATTCCAATTATTTTGGATGTAATGATTAGTTTTTTCAATCATGTTCAAATGGATTTGTTTAGAATTCATTGATAATTTCACACAAGCATCCCCTTTTATGGGAAAAATCAAGCACAGCTTGCCACAGTGATTAGCCTTCCAATAAACAATAAAGGCAGAACCCTGAAATTGATATTTACATTGATCAGGGTTTCTTTCCATTAAAATAAAAGAGGAGGGAGTAAACTAGTTTATTTAAACTCACTTATAAGGAAGGTTAGGTTAAGGAGGAGATTTACAAATCTCAGCTGAATGAGGATTGGAAGCCTTGACTCCTTGGTCCAAACCTACATTACTCTCATCTCCTACTCATAAACAAACATGGGTTACTAACACCTTACCCCAACCTACTCAAGAAGAAGCCACATATTGTGGCTGTTATCCCAAAGTGGACAAATTTGAGAAAGTAGATCTATGATCTCAAAGTGTAATATGAACCTTTCTAAATCCACTACGAACTTCTATTATTATTATTATTATTATTATTATTATTATTATTATTAACCTTTATTTATAAAGCGCTGTAAGTTTACTAGTCTTCTGTATCCTGTGTCTGGTATGCAAAATGGCTTTTAATCGCTGTTTATCAGGATTTTCATGATGTTTAAATGGGGCCGTCTAGTATTAAGTTGTTGATTAACATCTGCATGTTGTAAATTCAAAAATGTATGAAAATAGAGGACTCTTGTTCTTAACAGATAGCAACATGAAAAACATTTACACATCTGGTTAAAGGGTTTCTACTTATATGTATCACTTTTTGAAATGGTAAAAGAAATTCCCCAAATGACCTTATTTGACAATAACTTTTGTTATTTCTTAATCTGTTATTTGACAATAGCAAATAAATATTGTTATAAAAATATGTAAAAAGTGTTTTAAAAAGTATTTGTGTCACTGATGTTGACAGTGATTTTAAGTAATATCTCTTTTTTATATATACAAAAAGTACTTTCTTATAAAAAGTAATGAGTAATTACTTTTAATGAGTTAATTCTATTCACTGGATCTTGCAAAACAGCCATTCCATATAGAAATGGCTATACGTAGTTAAAATACATACACAATTACATACATCTATATCTGTATCTATTTTAAAGGTTCAACTAAGGTTAAAAGGCAAAATACCAAAAGACACCCAAATAAACTACTTTGGGGTAAATCTAGAGCTTCGAATGTTACTCCAAAAACTGTTAGTATTAGCTGTTATTTTCAAAACATATACACTATCTTTGTATTATTTATTTATTAGTAACATGTTAGCAATACGTAACTGACAAATTATTTTAAATTATTTGTCAATATGTGAAAAACTGCCTCAAATGGGTAACATCCTCCCGAAAGGAGACCGTTTAAAGTAATACATACATGCTACTCATTATATCCCCCAAGTACTGCATTAGTAGTAATGTTAAAATGGAAGGAGTAGGGAGAGAAGACATTATTTCCCAAATACAACGTTACTCCCAAGCTCGAGCTAAATCCAATAGTAATTCTACTTAGAATACATCCACTGAAATCCATGGGACTTTAGGTGTGATTTACAAGTCCCATTTGTTTTAGTGGGTTTGTCCTGGTCATAATTAATCTTGGGTTTAGCCCATTGCTTTTTTGTTGCATAAATCTCTTTCTGGTTACATCCACATAGAAAAAAATGTGAATGTTCATGTGTTGGAAGTTATATAGCAAGAAGAAAAACAAAAGCCAATCTGCTCATGGCTAGTTAGAAATAAAGGCTGGTCTTATTCACTCAAGGGACTGCCATAGTTCTATAGAACAGTGCAGAGTTTATGCAGAATTCATTCAGAATGCAAGGATATGACTTACAAATGTCTTTGAATCATTCACATAAATATGCATGCATGCCATTTATAACAGTAGCCTTGATGAGAACACACAGGGTAACTGACTGCAAGGAACGCTTAAGAGGGTTACATTAAAACAGAATATGAAGAGGTGGTTAGAAATCACAGGACAAGTGACACCTTATTCTGATAACCTGGCGATAAAAATTGTAGGGTATGATATATAGATAGGGATGTTACCACTTTGTAGACTGACTGAACAATATTCCCAGAAGTCTTAAAACACTTCTCAGCAAAAACAATACACAAAGGGGCAAACAAAGTCCTACATTCAGAATATAAGATGAGTAAAAGTTAGAATCTTTAAAAGAAGGAAGCAGCTATCTCCTAACTTTGTTGGGCACATAGTGAGAGAGTGTTTGCAGCAGTGTTCGTTTTAGCATAAAGCCGTTAATCTTAACTAGATTTAATTTGTAATTATTTTCTTCTTGCTACATCTGTTCTCAGTTGCTGGCATTCTTGAGCTGCTTGATAAGGGTCTACTTTAGCTATCCCTGAGCCCCATTTCTGGCGCTCCAATGAGCACATGGCAGCCACTGCTGTAACTGCCCAACATGTTCCTCCATGGTGTATCTCTCTAATGTGGAGCAGCTAGAATAGTAGCTCCATCATATCTTGGTAACATCTTCCTTTCATTCCAACTGACACTGCTAATGCCTCTGAGCAGCCAGGCACAGCCCCAACATGCCTTGGCCCCAGTGGTTGCTGAGACATGGTCTGCCTATTCCAATTGCCATTGCTGTAGCCTCTCAGGGAAAACAGAGCAAGACAGGCACAGATTCATCATGCCTTGACACCATTGGCTGTTGAGAGAACCCCTCTCCATTCCAGTTGCCACCATTGTGGCCTCTGAAGGAAAGAAGAGTAGTCTGCTGCTCTCAATCCCATCATCCCCCAGTACCATACCCCCTTTTCTTATGTGTCCTGCCTTTTCCGATTGTAAGATCAAGGGCATGGAACTGTCAAATTAATAATTTGTAAGCTGCTGTTGGAAGCTTTTTGGCTAAACAGTAAGGTATAAATGCTAAAAATAAAATAATAATATAACTAGTAGCAACCTGGTACCCATTGAAGGAACTCTGCTATTGCCACTATCACTATTCACCTCTTTCAATTTTCCACTGCCAAAAATAACATGAAAATGACTGCATGTTTTAAAAAATCCCACCAGATTACTCAGTATTCCCAGTTGAATGCTATCAATATCAGCAGTTGCATAAATAACAACAACAACAATAGTGATAGTCTCTGCTTACTACCACCACAATGATAGCAATAGTCTCTGCTTACCGGCAAAAGCACTGTGGAATCTCCCCTTGGCCATACAAAGGAAATAAGAAGGGTGTATTGCCATAACGGCCAAGGCACTGCAGGAACTTCTGGGTTGCCTTCAGCCCATCTATGGTGTAGCAAGTGTCCTCTGGGACCATTGCGATGGAATGCAAGATGAAGTGTTGCAAGTTGGGAGTCAGTTTCTGGGTTTTTAAATAGTCTGAAAATTTACACTCCTTCTGAGCTGTTTTTCAGAGAAGAAAAATCATGACTTAGTAATTACAGATAAATATCCATTTAAAAAACAACACCTGCCAACCAATTAATTTAGAAACCCAAAATGTGAAAACTGGAAAGACACAGTCATGCAAGAACATGTCAAGGATAGTGTTAATCAGATTTTAGGCTTCAGGCATCTCTCTCTCTACTCTAATAGACAGCAGGGTGACGTAGATCCTCATCTTGCCCACTCCAAGGTAAGAATGTACAATTATTCCCATTCAGATGTTTTTTGACCTACAACTCCCAGTAGCCTAAACCACCAGAACCAACATGGGAGATAATAGGAGCTGCTCTTCAAAATTATCTGTGGCCCATCCTTGCTCTAAGGCTTAGAATCTATGCACATACCTACAGAACTCATAAATGTCCAAAGGCTTCACCTATCAGTCTGAATGGCCAGAACAGCTCCACATGTGATACTGTTTAAAGTGAATGGGAAATCTATACAGGTGGAACCTATGCAAATCTGAAATAATGTGGAGATCTAAAACTGGACTCAATATGGAACTTTGTTCTTATTGTTGCTCTCTTACTGGAGGTTGAACATCCTTGCTAAACTTTCTTAGGAAGTGGCTTCTCCACGCAAAGATATCTGTACTAAAGCCAAACTATTCTCTAAGGGTTTTCAGCCACGAAGTTCTAAAGAACATCTGAAGAAATTCTCCAGACAAAGACATCAAAATTTAACAATGAAATCAGTGTTATCAAAGGAAAGGACACGCAAAATATGGGATTCTGCTATTTAATAAGAGACACAAACCTTGATATTCATCAGGATGCTGTTCAAAATCTAGGCAAAATGTCAGAAATCTCATCAGCATTCTCTTTTCCACCATTGTCAATTGTTTGCTATTGAAGACATCAGCTCTGGAACATGGCACCTGCAACAAAGTTTGGATGTCCTCATCATTCAATCCAAATAGGTAGGGGGATAGTCATTTGTCTGTTTCACAGAATGTAGGTGTGTGTCTGTTACTTTTTAAAAGATACTTCATTTCAGGTAATTTAAAATGGGATTTTTCAAACTGTTTGAGACAATATCAAAGAACAGACCATGGGATTATTCAACTATATTCAAGCTTCCCATTTTACTGGTACCAGTGCCATCAATTCTCTCTCACAAGGTTTTGCTCCTCAATTTTTAATCCTAAAACACACCAGTTAGCATTAAATCATGGCCAAGGGATTTGGATTCAAAGACTGTACATAAGGAAATGACTAGATCCAACCCACAACGAACTTTTAACGGCAGCTACAAAAGATGGTTGGAAATTTGCACCAGAAAGGAAAGGCGCTTGGGGAGAGAATGGTAAATCTAGATTCTCAGACATTACCAGTCAACAGTATATTATATTTATGTTAGCTAATTCAGAGTCTTCTCAAGATATCAGACTTTTAAAAATCCATAGTATACTCTGTACACATGGGTAACACAAGCACTCCCTTACTGGATGGACTAAGTGAGAGTGAATTCAGCATCTTCAAGGGCTAATTAAACTACACAGTTTTTGAGTAATTGGATGGAGCCTCCACTCTTCAAGGCTTTCACTACCAAAGAACATCTTTCAGACCTTTCGCTGGCTCTGTGAACTTTCCAAGTTTAAAATCAATACAAAATTTCCCATTTCTCTGCCCTGAGGCATCATTAAAATAGTCACATTTGTCTCCTTTTGGCCTTTCCCCCGCCCACATAATAAGCTATTCATATACTATTCTTATTGACAATTGCTTGATCTTGGATGCTATAGTGGAGCTTCAGTTTTAATTGGCCTTGCTCAAGGATAGACAACTGTCCTTCAGGACATCAACTCTTGTCTTCTATTTTACTTTACCTTTTCTTATCTCCCTGTTCTCACATCAATACATGTAAAACCTCTGCTGACTATATACTTCGGCTGGAACCCTGTTGGCACATAACATTATATCATCAGATGCACCTTCTCCTCTTTCATGCCATGCTGGCTAAGGTATGCAGTCAAAATCTGCCACCTCAGAGCAGGCTGTTCTGCACTGCTTTACTTATTTCAAGATCCAACCACATTGGATCTGAAAGAATAAATTATAGTATACTCTTGCCCTTAAAACCAGAATTTGAACCCGGTTTAAAGGGCAAAAACAAATCTGGAAGCAGAGGCAAGCAAAATACTTGCCTGAACAAGGGAAGAACTGGATGCCCAAGAGAGAGAGAGAGAGAGACTGAGACTATGCTTTGGGCCTTTGCCCTTCATCAGGGGGTCAACAATGATGGGCACTTGCTACAGTTCATGTCGCTATCTGTTCACTTGCCATTCCCATGTAAGCAAGCAATAGCAAAAATAAGGATATGGGACAGTATCCTCTGTTTAAAGTTCGCTCTCCCTCAGGGCAGTTGTTCTGATTAAGCCCAGAGGGAAAATGAGTAGAAAAGAAAGGGGTTCGTTTGAAAAAGACATCCTACTAATAGCATCTTGCTCAAAAGCACCACAGAATCTCATTTTGTATTGAATTTGACAAAGAAGAAAAACCACAGTCTGCTCATTATGTTCAATCGAGCCCATTACCTACAAGGTAGTATAAATAGTGCCACAATTTATAAATGTTGAAAAGCTACCTAATGCTATCACTGCACTCAGGAATGAAAGAAGACTCTGCAAATATACAAATGCGAAGAAAGAAAACCAACATTTGCACAAAATGTTTGCTCTTTCAGATGGGTCACAAGCTCAACTTGTGCAGTTCAGTCCATTGGAGTACCTGTTCCACTCTCCCTTCTCGAAATGCAAGTATCCGGGTGACATTTTTGAACTCAGCATATCGACTAACATTTGACTTAATCAGGAGGTCGATCAACAATCCTCGAGAATACAGTAACTGTACAAAAGAAAAACACATATCTATATTTTATCTTACTTATAATTACCATTTTTTCTTCCTTGATAGCTTTTTTGGCAAGCAATACACACTTCAAGACTGCAAAGTACTTTGCATATGTGTCATTTAACTGATAACAGCAATGCTATTCCTACATCTTGCTCCTTCTAATAATGAAATATGGTGAGGAGTGCATGCAGATTAGCCAAAACAGGACCATCAAAAACAAGAGAAGACTGTTCACATATTTAGAAGAAGTCTGAGGTTTACTAAAATCTTCACTGAAAAATCTTTAGTAAGTTAATACCCTGGTAAACAGCCACGGAAGACTGAACAATGTCGATATCTGTAGACTATAGGGGTACCTTTAGAAAAGAAAAATGGAATACTAGTGGTTGGAAGGTACTTAGTACCCTTCCTGGGGAAGTTAGACTAGTCCCCATCTTGTTGTCTTTCCACCATCAGGCAAACACCTTTCAATTCAGGTAGGCCTTCAGTAACTAACTGGGTTTAAATGGAGGTGCTGCTTTTAAAAATGTGTTTATGACATTTTAAATTAACAGGTAACTTGGCATTTATAACTTGCTTTGTTTTATTAAGATGTTTTAACGTGTTGTAAATCACCTTATGCCCCAACGTAAAAGGCTGTGATATAAGTAAATATTAAACAAGATTAGAAGACCTTTATTTTTAGACACCTTTTCTCATTATTTCTGGCCAATGAGCAAAGCAAATAGAAGCTAAGAGAATGATGGAGATGCTAGAAAGAAGAACATGGAAGGTCATGCATACTAGGTTCCAGTCAAAACTCAGCCAGGAAATTTTTAAAAACCAAAAAAACTAAGACAAATTGCCAGATAGGCACACATTTTGACAGCCTTACATTTATTGTGATAACAGATAGTCGGCATGCAGTCAGTGAAGATATGCAGCCATTGACTTCATATGCAGCCCCTCCATACAAAAAAAGGATGCTCCAAATCCTCCTTTCACAGATGCATAAGCATCAAGCACTTCCAGTAGCAGAGCATTTCCTTCAGGCAACTTTAGGAAGTGCTGGTCTAGAAAACCACTTCATTATCGGGAAGGGATACAGCAAGAAACTGGAAGGAGCATGTGTAGCTGGGCCATGTACCAAAGAGAAATCAAGAAAGACAGTAAAACATGCCAGTTCAGTCCAGCTGCAAGTAAGGATCATGGAAACCTGAAAATATAGGTAAGAAATCTCTGGCCCTCTAGCTATTTTGGATTATGCAAGCAATTAACATATTTGATGACCTGCAGCACATTATGCCCCATATTATTCAATAGCAGCATATGCACACTGATGGCTTAATAAAGGAATGTCACCACCCAACTAATAATCTAGGTCACCACCATCTGCATTTTTCCCACCCATCTATGGGCCCAGAACTAAACCCACATGGATGAGAAGAGTTTACTATAACTCCTACAGCCCCTTATCACTGACTATGCTGGTAGGCGTTCTAGGACTTCTAGGATATGAAGTCCCAAGGCCCTTCATCACAGAGAAAGAGCACTCTAGGCTTAATACATTTTCAAAATGAATTACACAGAGGCAAAGAAGACACTCTGGTGAGAGCTAAAATATATCTTGGAACCAAATTTGATAAGGAGGTTTATGAAGATTCTTGTGGGAGCTCTATAAAACTATCCAATGAAAGAGGAATGTACTGCTCCTTGCAGCAGTACATATATGCAATGCTTTCCAGAGATTTCAGACTTGGATGTACTATTTCCAAAATATCCTTTATACGTGTCCAACAAGTGCTCTATTTTTCAGTCCCCAGACTTAACTACTGTCCTTATTTTTTTCCAATATCCCAGAAAGCAGAGTGCTCACAATGGTTACAAGTTGAAACCATAAAATTTAATCTTCTAACACCTTTCCTCACTTTGTATAAGCTACAAATTTATTACACATTCTTAGAAGGACATGAATGTAAAACCCACAGCACAAGATGGATGACCTAACTTTAAAAAGCAATGCTCCACTGGAGAAAGTTACTTATGCGATGCCATCATTCTCAAAGTCTTTGCAGCCAAGAGAATATAACTTTGCAAGGATTAGGAAGAGACAGGTGTGTTTGTCCATCAGAGCACAGCTGTGTCCTGTCCTGTTCTAGAGTGGGGAACTCACAGGATATGATAGATCAAAACTAGCTAGAGGTGCAGAACCATGAAGAGCTCCATTTACTTTGACAAAGTTAGGACTTTTCTCATGCTAGAAGCATGTCACCCCCCTACCTCCTCTCCAAAATCTGCCAATTTCCTGTGGAGTCTGTGATGGTGGCAGGACTGAGACAAAGCCTTCTCCTGGAGATCTTAGGATGCTTTCTGGTTGGTATGAGGAGATATGGTTTTTTAGAAAATCTGGACCAAAGCCATATAGCGCTTTATAGGTCATGACCATCACTTTGAAATATACATGGACCATGTGATCATGTGGCCAGCATGACTGCACCGAACATTGTTACCTTCCCACTAAAGTGGTACCTATTTATTTACTTGTGCTTTCGAATGGCTGGGTTGGCATAAGCTGGGGCTAGTGATGGGCGATCATTCCATCACATGGTGCTTGAGTCTCGAACTGCTGACCTGCCAACCTTGCAATCGTCAGAGTTGGCATCTTAACTGCTGAGCCACCAAGTTCCCTCTGTGGGAAATTCAAACTCAAAGCCTCTCTGCTCAGACAGAACTCTGGATCTTAGCTACCGCTTACTACTGCTACCGTATATACTATACTAGCTATATACAGTCGGCCCTTCTTATACACTGATTTATTATACACGAATTCAAACATCCACAGTTTGAAAATGTTCCCAAAAAGTATAAATTTCAAATATCAGACCTTGATTTTCCATTTTTTTTAATAAGGAACATCATTTTGCTATGTCATTATATTTAATGGGACTTGAGCATCCACAGATTTTGTTATCCACGGGGGATCTTGGAACCAAACCCCAATGTATAACAAGGGTCCACTGTATTTGTAACTATCCAGCTTCATACAGAAAACATGCCACCATAATATTTCTCATCCTATGTACCATGTTGTACTGTATTGGTTTTCCCAATTATAACCCCTTTGGCTGTCACTTTTCCAGTTCTTTAGAAAAACATCACACTAAAATGAACAACTGTAGAATGGTATTCTTAAATATATTTAAAAAAAACAAAGTAAGAGAAGCATCTAACCCCCCCCCCCAATCCTTAAACCATGATTATGAAAAGCATTGTTTTCAAAGGGAAGGCTCAAGAACCATCTTGTTAAAGACTTAAGATTGGCGATAGGGCCAAAGAACAAAATGTTCTGATATTTTTGCCTTGTCTCATTGTTTTTTTAAAAAGGGCATATCCTTTAAGAACTGCAAAATATTCTTTTGTAAACTGACCAATGCCCTTTACAGAGCAATATATAGAGTCCTGCTATTATCATAATCTTGTTTAGCCTTCAAAGTTTCTAAAGTGATTTTTAAATGGAACAAATAAGATGCTTTCAAAAAAGTAAAGGAACTTCCTACCTTGGAAATTAAATCAATATTAAATCGTCTCCCTTCTTTAACAATTTGGGAATAAGTAATTTTCCATGGTTCAACTGATGTTTCAGTCATAGATGCAGATTCACTGTTTTCTGTTTCCGACACCAACTGATCAGGTGTTGCACTGTCACAGCATTTCTCTCTTGGTGAGGTTTCTTCTACACTATCTTTGTCAGCTGTACAGTGTGGATCATACTGTGCAACACTTTTGGAGCATGTTTCTTCACCTTTAGCCTCCAATGAATGATCCTCAGAAGGAAGAGTCTCCTTGTCATCATCCAATGTAGCAAAGACTTCCTCCACAACCTCACTAGAAGCAGAAATAACCAAGGCAGACATTTTTGGCAATGCACCAGCTTCTTCCACATCTTCAGATGAATCCTGACTGATTTTTAGAAGAGAAGGACAGAGAAAATTAGTGCCCAAAAACGTCCAGCTTATTAGACACAAACAGCCACTTCACCAATTTTCAAGATGCTGTAAATGATATGCTGACCTTGCCTTATCAATATAAACACAGTGTATATGTATGTAACAATGAAAACTGGCTATCCACATGTAAAGCCCACTCCAAGTCACTAATCAGATGAACCATTGCAATTGGAATATTCACAAACAACTCAGGTAAGGAGGGTTTGTCAACAACAAAATGTTAAGACACAACACGGCTTTAGTGAAAACTACTTGTTCATACAACAGAAGAATACTGCCTTGTAAGAACTATGGACAGGAGGGGTTGTGAAATGAGCAAAAAGGCAAGATATTAAAATATAATTAGAAAGGTTTTTTTAAGTAATCAGAGAGAAAAGCACAATATATTTTCATCTTCATTGGCCCCATCCATGGCCTTCAAATGAAACTTAATGAAGGCATGCTTTAAATCTTGCTGTTATGCCCATTAATCCTCTGACTACCTGTCATGATAAAGGTAAAGCAGGTTGAAAGAGCGAGGTCAGCACATGTAACAAGTCCTGGGCATCTTCCTTTTTCCTTAATGGCAAAATCCTTAACATTCTCTCTCTAAGGCTGCACTCCACCTTTAAGCTCATCTTTCTTTTTCATCTTCAACTTCAATGAAACCTACCTCTACAACTAATACTTTGAACTTGGGTTTTCAGTTTATGCTACCAACAGAGATGAATCAAATCAGTGTCATTATTAATGGGGGCGGGGAAGAGGAGTTCGGGCAACAATTTTGCATTATCTTTTTATCTCTTAACCAGATAGCCATTAATCATCCAAGCAAATGTTTTAAGCTTAGCTGACAACTAATGAACTGTGATTTCAAAGGTGATCTGAAATGAAACAGCAGTAAAAGTTCAGTAGCTATCATTATAAAAGGCAGAATTCCCTTCACTGCTAGCAATAAAAGCAACTTCATTTTCAGGTCCTCTTATGTCCATCTCTGATGTAATTAGTAGCCCAACTGTATTTACCAGAGAGACTTCTGCATGGGATAGGGCAAAATAAAGGTTGTATCATTGCTTGCCTCTGGTCAAATCCATATTTTTTTCAACCAAAGGTACTACTGTGGGCCTTAACAACTCACGAGCTTCCCATCCCAGAAGTCAACCGCTACCTATGGACAATTGTGTCCTGTATTATTCTATAGTGGTGATATGAATGTGCATGCTTCACTGGAGGCACATTCACATTACTATCACTGAAAAAGGTGGAGTACAAACATCCGTGTTTTTTTGGCATCCATGGAGGGGAGCTGGAACTGAACCTTCGCCAATATGGAGGACCCACTGTGATAACAAAATATTGGAGCTAGCAGCTTTGTATTATCAAGTCAACACTATGATCAGGTGGACATTTTTAAATGCAGTGTAAGGGTGAAGGTGTGGAGGACTGGATTACACCGCTGTGAGTTTAAGAACCACCACACATGCATATTATGCACAGGTGAAGCAGTAGGAGAAGCCATTGCTGGACTCGTTTGAAGCCACCCAACATAAAAAAGAAAGAATTTCTCCCATCCTTTCCAAAATGCATGTGTGCAGGAGAAAAATTAGAATGTTATTCTCCTTAAAGAGGGTCAATATTGCTCTAATATCACTGCTATGGTATGGCAGAAGTGGGACTCATGCAGCCCTCCACTGCTTGGATTGCAACTCCCAGGATTCCTCATCACTGGCTATGCTAGTGCTAAGGCTGTTGGGAGTTGTAGTACAACCACCTCTGGAAGACTATAAGACTCCTACCCATGATATATAAGTGTCACTTTGTGCACACCTCCTTGACACTGAACAACCATGAACAAAATGTTGTGAGGCAGGTTGGGTAAAGGGACAGTCCCAAGGTCAAGCAGTGGGCTTTATGGTAAACAGAGGATTGAACCCAGGCCCCAAGACCTAAATCTACCATTCCCATCCAGAGCTAGAGGACCTCCAGATGTTGCCCTACAGTCCTAAACAGGCTTGCCATTGGTGAAGGATGTTTCCATTAGTATTTCAACATCCTCTGAAAAGAACATGAAGCTAGATACCACTAAATTAGTTCATGGGAAGCATTGAAACATCATTAAGATGGAATGCTAAGTGTGCTTCCATTAATAACTTCTACTGAAATCAATAGGACTTATTTCTCTTGTATCAAGACCTTTCTCTACAGGATCACAGTAATATGAAAAATTAACTGTGTATCTTTACAGCTAATATTTTAAAATACCAATTTCAATGGACCAAAGGAAAAAAAATCCAGCTAATCCTTCTGAATTTAGACTATTAAACTGAGATATTCCAAGCCACTTTTAACAACCTCCAGAATATATCTTGCACAAAACATCAATTTTAAATAGAACAACTGTGACTATAAAAACTAGAGTAAGAAGGGGGGGGGGGAATCACTCAAGTTTAAATCTTTGTGCAGGCAGGGATATTTTTTCCCTGCGTCTCTTTTGGTAATACTAATTCGCAAAAAGAATACATCTGCAGCACAAATTGTGGTGTAAATTCTGAACATTATCTAGCGTCATTCATTAATTAATGGTACTAACAAAAGAATCTCTCAAAGCCAATGCGTCTTATTAATGCCTCGTAACAACCACCCCTTCCGATAGGTCAAAAGAAAAATTGCCAAGCAGCTGGTTAATTTATGCAGCACAGGTGTTCACTATTTATTTTTCAGCCATTTGCCTTTTTTTCAATACCGCTTGTTGCGGAGATGGTATTCTTCCCCTTTGATGGATGCACTTTGTTCTGTGGCCATTCATTTCAGCTTTGCACACTATATTACCACTGCTACCCAGCTGTTTTTATTCTCTCAAAATAAATGTTTCATGGCAACTTCATAGAAGTTCAGGGAAGTCAAACAACAATGGCAAAAAAATGAACTGAAAGTATAGACCACAGAAAGGCCTGGGATGAGCTCTTGCTTGAACATTTAGTTGCTTAAAAGAACTACTATTAAATTTATTTATTTATTTAGAGTATTTGTATCCGCACTTCCACCACAAAGGCTCTCAGAGTGGCTTACAGATTGTTAATTTGACAGTTCCCTGCCCTCAGTATAAAATGTAAAAAGACATACAAGGTGAAGGGAATGGCAGTGTAGAAGGGGGCTGTGTATTCCTGCAATGCAAGGGGTTGGACTGGGTGGCCCTTGCGGTCAATTCCAATTCTAGATTCTCTGAAGTCAAGATATACTAAAAACGTAATTCAAATAATATTCTTTCAAGGCAAAGTGCTGGTTTAGATGAAACAGCCAAGCCAAGGTTTGAAGGGTGCTGCTGTAGAGCTGAGGAAGGTGCAAAAAACAGGCAACCAAAATTATCAAGGGACTGGGAAAAATTCCCTAAGAAAAGATTAGAATGTTCAAAGCTGTTTGTTTTAAAGATGAGTAAGAAAGAAACATGACAGAAGAGCATAAAAGAGAAGATCCTACATTGTGTATAGTTCCCCATGTGAAGCTCTACATCCTCCCACCTCCTGATAGCTGTCAAGAGGTTGAAGGGCCCCCGGTGCTGATGCTTGCTGGTGAGAAGGAGGAGGAAAGAGGTGATTCAGACCACAGAGAAACAGCTGGTATCAACACAATCAGCAGAAAGGGGAAGAAATAAGGATACATCTCCTTTTCCTTCCCCCAGGAGCCCAGACCAGCCAGATCTTCATGGAAACCGGATTTAACAGCTGCTGGCTGGTGGAAGGTTTCTGGATAAGGTGTAAAAGCAAGTGCATAGCTCGGTGTGCCCAGTCCTAAAAAAGGGACTTATGCATGTATAGGTCACTCAGAGGATGCTAGCCTATGTGTGATAGGGAGAAAGTGGATACAGACAGGTTTTCTTCCTCTTATTATAATTATCATCATCCAATGAGGATGAGGGATAGGAACTTCATAAATGACAAATGAAAATATAGATGTCCATACAACACAGTTTAAGTAAGGAATATGTTACCACAATATGTAGCGATAGGCTAACAACTTAGATAAATTTACAGAGCTTAGAAGTAATGAATTGTAAGTAACACAGCTGTCTGTAACAAGCTACATTTCTGGTAAAGCACATTTGAAAACTAACATAACAAGCAGGAACAAAATCACATTGTTGGTGTGGTGACTATTCTACAATTTCTCCTCTCCCACTGTAAAAAATGTTTAAAACTTAACCTAGAATGAGATAAGACAACATTGTTTGCAAAAAGCAAACAATTTGCAAAAGGCAAACAAATGAGTAGCATTTTCCAGTTACATTCTGAAGTTACTTTTAAAGGGCATTTTTCAGGTTTTATATCAGAGCATTTCTGAAGCTGACTTTGGCTGAAGTTATGTGTTCTAGGCTCTTCTCTCCAATATCCAATGGAGGAAAGGAGAGGCCTCACCACTATCATGGTGATAACAGAAGACTCATGTCACTGTTATTTCAACCATCTCTCATTGCAAATATATCCCTTCTCTTCCTCCACACAAAATTAGGTGCAAACAACTATGCAGTTACCTGGCATAGCAGAAGTCTTCAACATTTCGAATAGTTTGGTCTACTTTGTTAAGAGGAATGCCTTCTTCATTTTCAAGGATCAGCTCTTTCCAGGCAGTGTTTTCCCCACATGGTTCAGCTCTTTCCTTGAATGAACAACCAAAAAGGAAACTAGATTTATGTTTTTTTAAAGTCTTCTAAAAATATACAAACAGTACTCTACATTTTAGTATTCTACAGTTGCCCCAGCCAACATAGGCAACGGTGATGGAATATGGTGGAATAGTCCATCAGCCAGACTCCGTG
Organism: Sceloporus undulatus; assembly: GCF_019175285.1. Classification (NCBI taxonomy): domain Eukaryota; kingdom Metazoa; phylum Chordata; class Lepidosauria; order Squamata; family Phrynosomatidae; genus Sceloporus; species Sceloporus undulatus. Next base: position 44,781,799 of record NC_056528.1, on the reverse strand, counting down.
TCCTGTGCTCATCCATATGCTTAGTCCTCGCTGGGGAATTTTTATACCTTCTTTATGTTTTTTTTTCTTTTTTAAAAAACTTTTGCAGATTGGAGGGTATTCCTGGTCTGCTGATATCCTCCCTTTGTATACGGATAGCACTGTCTTGGCCATACAAGGATCTGCTGCTAACGTTTTTGATGCTTATGTACACCCATTATTATTACAGATTTTCTTCTGGCATGGAGAGATCTACTGGACATCAGATCATGATAGGTGTTATCAAGCTGCTGAAGTCTACTAGTATAGCTGCCATGGTAGAATCCATATCTGTCATCTGAGGACCAACCTGGGCTATATCCAGAGAAATTCATTACCAGATGATGACCACAACAGCTGTGAACACAACAATGGTGATCTGGATCAGTGTGGAGACTGCTAAGACCAATGAAGTCATGGGTTTTCAAAGTGTTCAAATTATGAACAATTATAAGCTAATATTCACTGAATGACACTAGCAAAGTGAAAGACAAAAACATAACAAAACAATATAAAGTAATGACAAAACGCTGAGATAAAACTTACTTTGTTCTCTTTTATCCAGGACAATAATCCAGAGAAACTAAAACTTGCCCAGTTTCCTCCATAGTAATTCCTCCTGTTAGGGGGAAAACATGAGGGAGGGAGGGAGAAGAATCAACTCAACTAACATTCTTTATTGCAAGAATTCGGTTACAGTTATTTTAATGATGTACACAGCTTGTGCAAGAATAAACCAGTTCCAAACAAGTAAAATCTGGAGCTTCCCATTTTAAACATACATAGCACTAGTAGAACTAGTAGATTCCTGAAATATGTATGCAGGCCTCTGACTGCAATCCTCATATAGCATCCTATAGAACTAAATCCAACCACAGAAGCAGCAGGAGATTTTTAATACACACACACACACACACACACACACACACACAAGGTCCTGCCACTCATTGGGCTTCTAAAAGTGATTGTCTTCTTGAGATACATACAGGTAATCCAATACCTTGTACAATTCAAGATTTTCAGGATAGCTTTCACCAACAACCTCTGTAGATTTGGTGGCTAATGGAAAGCTGTAATGGGAGGCTTGCTCTACCAAAAAGTCTCCAATTTGGAAACAATGGGTAACTTTCCCTGACTGTCATATGGTAGTCTTTGTCATTGTTATCAACCCTCGAGTCGCTCTCGACCAATGGCGACCTTGTAGATGAGACATCTCCAAGACTCCCTATCCTCCTGTTCAAGTCCTGCAAATTCATACCCGTGACCTGTTGAGTTGAGTTTCCATTATAGAAATTATATTCAGCTTTCCATAAAGCGGTCCAAGGAACTATGTTATAGAAGGTCTTTCAACCTTCACACAGGTGCATACTGGAGTTGTTTGAGCAGATCACACTCTCAAAGAGCCAAAGAAACCTCAGTTTAGCCAAAGATACTGATTCTCTGTGCAACATCTCTCCAGGCCAGGGAAAGGGCAGGAAGAATCCCAAAAGAGAAGAGAAGGCAAAGGGGAGATTCCATATTTCCAAATCTCAGAAGTTAGTATAAACCATGTTAAAGGTTAAGGCAGTCCCTTCTCCAAGATACCCTCACTTGGTGGTTTCCAAAAGGTTTCTGAAATTATTTTCTCATTCTAAAAGGTCGAAATGCTTATCCTAATGCTTCACCACTTGCCCTAAGAGATTTTTGGTCATATGTTTCAATCTTTGGTCTTGTCTATCAGCAGAACGTAGTGTCTGCAAGAACTTCTCTAGAAATGAATTTGACAACCTGATCTCCAAACCAGTTTGATTCTGTTTATTTTTAAATCAACTACTGTTACAACAAACCACAATTCCTTAAGCCTGAACATGATGGAGAACCGTGATTAGTTCTAAAGCAAAAGGTAAAGCTGTTGATCTCTTCATGCAAATGAAAGAGGTGAGGGCACACACCTACCAAAATCACATGCAGGCTGATCCCCTTCTATATTAACTATGGCTTAGCATTATACCTAAATCTAGGCTCTGTCTTCCAAGAAGCAGAGACCTTTGTATCTTTCTCGACCAAAAAATGGGTTATTGATACAAGCATCACGGCAGGCTTGCAGGTGGAAATTCTATTTCTTGTGTGAAAATCAATTAGAAAAGCTGCCTCTTTCGAAGCTGCAACAGCCCTGAAAAAATTAATCAACGCTGCTGATGTCAGGGAAGAAGTTGCTGATGCTTCATGATTTCTCCAGAGAGCAGGCTGCAAGTGTCTTTTCTCTATTTGATCTCTTGGAGCAGTGGGGAACAATCTCCTGCCATCAGAACAAGTTGCCTCTCACATCTGCCATATCAATTTTAAGAACAAGAATGTAAGAGGACTTCTTCCTCCAATCTTAAAAACTTGTACTAAACATGAAACTGAAGCACTTATTAGACTATTATTTTCCCTCAATTTAATCCAAAATGTATATTAACCAAAGCATTTGTGCATTTCAGGATTTTTAAAATTATTTAAAATTAGTACTGAGGGTCTGAACTACTGCTATTTCCATTAAATTCAGCAACACTTCTACTGAATCCTGTGGCTTTCCCCAGAATTGTTGGCCTCTTACTCTTGCATGCTCTCTTCTTTGCACCCTAAAACCAATTGGAGGGCTGCAAGAAGAAAGGAAGGAAAAAAATCTCAATTCTGCTAGCAGTGGATACAAAAATACACCACTAAAAATCCGGTCTAATCCAGCATCCTATTTTCAAAAGTAGTCTGCTAGAAAGATGGGTCTGGTAAGCATTTCATTATTTGATTTCTATTTCATCCTTCTTCCAAAAAAATGAATCCAAGGCTACTCACAATAATATAAGATAAAGGCACACAATTAAAACACAAAACTAGATCATCTATCAAAACAGAATTAAATTAGATGCACCATATAAAGCAATTAAAACACATCACTAAGAAAGGTACAGCATCCCAATGGTAGAGGTACTGTCTTCTACAGCAAACCAAACAGCAGAACACAAAGAAGCAGACTTGAATGCAAACATCTTCACTTATTGGCAGAAGGACAACTGAGAGCAAGGCAGCCTATTCTGCTTTGGAAGGGAGTCTGGGAACAATCACTGAGAAGGTCCTCTATCAAATCCCCTCCAGAAGGATGGTAGAATGGATGGCCTCCCCTCCAGAGCTAGGTCACACTCATTGGAGAATACAGTCCTTCAGATATAACATTCCATCTCTTCCTCTCACTCTTCAAGCAAATGATAATCAGTAACTAAATGGAGGTTCCACTGAGCTTTACCAGTCAACAGATGTTGATAAATTCATGAAGGATATGTCTGTACTAATGACAGATGAGGTAACAGCTATTTGGGCAAAAAACCTGCCACGCTGGTTCTGAGTCCTACCACTTTCACAGGCACATTTGGTGGAGACACATCTGGCTAAATTCCCCCATACACACTAGAATGAAATCATGAAGACACCAGAAAATCCCCACATTTGGTGCCATAGCAGTGGGACAAGTGGAGGTCCCCATGTTTGCTGGTAGTGGTGGGAATGTCCTTGTAGGACATTCATTTATTCCACAATATGGCACAATATGTGCTACTATATTGTGGAATGAGTGAATGCCCCTACAAGGGACATAGAGATGGTCATTTGAGAAGGGAAATTTAAAAGCTCCAACGTTGGAGTGAAACATGCTTATAGGTAAGCCTGGATTCTAGTCATTATTTATTTTGGTCCCATTGTGCTACTCAAATAAAGAGCAAATAGAAATACAAAAAGACATTCCTTCCAAGAGTAAATGATGTATTTTTGTTGTTTTTGTTAATTGTTCAGTCCTCTCAACTATCCTTTAGTATTTCATAAAGGCACCTTTAATGAAGTTTTCATAAAGCCCAAATTTAAATCAATTAATTTAAATCAATTAAAAAGGCAATTAACAGTTCTTGAAACTGACTGAGCTTCTTTCTTTGTTTTGATTTATACACCACCTTTCATCCAAAACTGGGACAGAAGGCAGCTCACAACAAGATTTAATGAAAAGGATAGAGATAAAAAACACCAAACTTACGAAACACAATTAAATTATACATAATAGCAAAACATAATTGGATTAAAAGCAATTTAAATGCATATCAATTTTTTAAAAGTATAGCACCTACCTGTTAAAAGCCTCTTGTAAAGAAGCTTATTCTTTTTTACTGTGACAAAACTGAATTTTAGCCTCAAATGCAAAATGGGCAACTTGAAGAAATAAAATATATTATTTTTCTCATCTCTTTGGCTAATGCAATTAGAATTAATGGAAAACCAAAAGTACATTCCACCAAAATAGGAAGCGAGGGTGAGGACGGAGGCCAGTCACTGGGAAGAAAGATCTTCATGCATAAACAAATTGATTTCACAACTATACTCAATTCTCAACTTTTGCAACTTCAAGTTTAAAGTCAATGCCAAGCCAGCATTCTGAATTGCAAATGACTTTTCTAAATCACTTAGCATCCATCCTTGAAATTTCACACGTCAACAGCTCATTAATATCTACAGTAAATGTAGCTCTCTGAAAAAGAACCACAGATTTTTCTTTTAACATTTTATTGAGACAGATAGCTAGCACCCAGAAATAGAGCCCCCCTTCAATTACAATTTGGCAGAAGCTAACTTTGGTTTTAAAACATGACTACAGGAATTTATGACCAGGCTGCAATGGAAGTGACTATTTTGAATAAGATTAGCTGCTCTTGATGGGGGATGCTTGGACAGTGTTTATAAATCAACAGAGGTGCTACTCAGTGGTTTATAATGGTCCACTTCAGGCCATCTACCATCATCACATAAGCGGTATATTATGATAAACGCAAAACAGTAGTGGGAGATTAAAAGTAATAAGATCCACCCAGGGTAATGAATCCAGGCAGCACTGGCACACACAAAGTACTTCAAAAGTTTCATTTGACTCTCAGTTTCTTCCGCCCCCCACTCCGTATGTTTTCTATCTAACTCCTATCAGAAAGGGAAAGATTTAAAGTTTACACAGCACTGTAAAGGAGCAGATTTACAAGTGTGTCCAATATTCGGTCTCTCCATCTCATACACACTATTCATCTAAGTGTTCTGCACAGGATTTATGGATTTAAATTTTGAGGAACAAATCCAAGAGGTAGTTTTCACCTTTTATTTACTTAAATTTCAGTTTTATTTATTGCTGCGGTAGAACAATTCCTTGTTTGTAAATGCTCCTAGAAGCAACAACGGCCATGTTAAATTAAAGAGGGGGATGCTGTTTTTACACATTTCATCCTTGAGAACTCAGGCACATGGCAGCTAAAATGGAGGGAAGCACACATCCAAAGTTGTACTGTAGTCCAGCAGACGTGATATTTTTTATAAAACCCAAAATGACCAATACAATAGACAATTTGTTGTTGGGTGCCTTCAAGTGATTTCCCACTTATAGTTACTCTAAGGCAAACCTATCACCTTTGTTGACTTTAAGAGCCAGCATGGTGTAGTGGTTTGGGTCTCTGACTATGACTCTGGAGACCAGGATTTGAACTCCTGTTCAGCTAATGAAACCCACTGGTCGACCTCAGACAAGTCATGTTCTCTCAGCCTCAGTGGAAGGCAAAGGCATGTTCTCCCTGAACAAGAAAACCCCATGATAGGTTTGCCATAAGTCAGAAACAAGTTGAAGGCACACAATAACAATAGAGAAACATTGACATTTTAACCATTTTAAATGCATCGGACTGCATGTGGCAAACAGTTTTAAATGCATTGGACGGCATGTGAACATTTGTTGTGTAGACTATAGGTATTATTATGCTGCCTCGTTTTCTCAACAACAGAAGCAACATTTCCCAAAGATAGTATTTGCCCAAACAAACAAGAAATGACAGACATTACAGTGGGCCCTTGATATCTGCTGGGGTTTGGTCCCTTATATAACATGGAAATATCAAGGTTTGTGTGTGTGTGTGTGTGTGTGTGTAAACATGGCTAGATCAGGCCACAGATGCTTAAATCTGTGGATGTTTAAAACTGTACTAGAAACTTTCAAACTTGAAAGAGTGCAATTCTAGTCATGTTTACCAAAGACAATTTAGCTCAATGGGATTTGCAAACAAATGTGTTTAGGACTGTATAAAATGTATTTAACTTGCATCAAAAATATATAACTTGTATCAACGTACACATCACATCCAAAATACATGAAAGACTAAACTTACGAATCCACATGGAGAACTCTCTGGCCACTTCTTGAGCATGCTGCCGCAATGATAGATTCAGGCAAGCCTGCAAGAGATTTTAAAATAGTTATTAAAGAGCTTATTTATTTCTTTTATTTGTTTAATTTATATCTCCACTTTTCTCTCAGTTTGGGTGTCGAGGAGGTTTATAGCATAAGTCAAAATAAAAGCATTTACAAGTATTTAAAAAAGGGATTAAATAACAAAAATAACAAAAGAACGATAGTTTTTTGTGGGTTTTTCGGGCTATGTGGCCGTGTTCAGGAAGAGTTTATTCCTGACCTTTTGCCTGCATCTATGGCAGATGTAAGCAAAACGTCAGGAATAAACTCTTCCAGAACACAGCCACATAGCCTGAAAAACCCACAAAAAGCTATGGATGCCAGCCATGAAAGTCTTCAACTTCTCAGGTGTTTGCTCCTCTGAGCCTCTGAGTCCCAGTTTTGGGGAAAGAGTGGGATACAAATAAATATAATAATAACAACCAGCAGCAGCACCCTGAATAGCATCTGGAAAGGGAACAATACCCAGTGAAGCTTTTGCAACACAGGAATCATACTGTAACCAGTCTGGCCACAGCTGAAGTTTCCAAATTATTTCCAAAGGCAGCCCACATAGAGTATGTTCAAAACACCTGTCACATTTTCCCAGGCCACATAAAATAGGATGTACAGTAATATACCAAGCATTTTGAAGATGGGAACCTTTAAAACCAGTAGAACCATTCTGGTTTTATATTTCTCTGATACCTCAACTATTAATTCTTTCTATTCAACCAAAAACGCTTACTGCTGAGCAATAATAAGAACTGCATTGCCAAAGAAGACCACAGGTCCACAACTGTTGGATTCAGCTTCCCTTTTCTAACAGTGGCTGATAGGATGACAGGGAATCACCATTTTTGGCTAGTCTAGAAAACCAAACCAGATGTTCTGGCTTTCTGGTTTCTCCTCCTCTCCACCAGTTTGGCCAATATGTGACAGATGCAAATAGCTGCCAGGGAAGCTACCTGAAAGGTAAGGGATGCCTCTTTAGTCTTTTACACTTGAGACACCTGGTACACTGGCGACAGCACTGCAAAACAACATCCAGCTCGCTTTCTAAGATTGCATCTGACAAAGAAAGGATTGCTATGCAACTGCTGCAACCTCTCTGCAACCTCAAGGATGGGAGGAAAGAGTGATCCTTCATCTCTCTTACAAGTGTAGAAAAGGAGTTGGATGAGAACATGGAAGCCTGTCCACAAAGGCAATATAGAAGATGGTGTTGCTGTGGCAAGGGTTGAGAGGCCAATGCAGCCATTAAAAGGCTCTACCTTTAGCTACTCCAGCTGCCCTACATGAACAGAGCAAGCTGGGCTTGTTGGTTTAGTCCTGATCCTTTCAGGATTCTGGCAGCTCAGGTCGGGTCCTACAAAGACTTTGGCGGCAGGACTCCAGAGTTCCCATCTTGTGACAACTTACACCGGTGGACCCTTACATCTGGAGCATCTTAGATCAGTTCCATTCTCTCATACTTCAAAGGGTTGCTGAGAAAATGTAATAGGGAGGAGGAGACCTATGTCCACCATTTTAAACTCAGCTAGAGAAAATACAGGATATACGTTTGACAAATAATTCACATAAACCCCTTACATTAAGGAGAAAAAGCTCTATACACAGGAGCTTGGTCTTCTAGCTAACACTTCCAGAATAAACTTTTATACTGATCTGCAGCAAAATCTATGCCCACTTGCGGCTGGTTGGTTTTGCTTCTACGCCACACAGAAGGTGAAACCAAAGCTGTCTATCACATCAGATCATAAAGGAGACCCAGCTGATAGCCTTGCGGATGGGTTTTCTGCAAGATCAGCAAAATGACTCTGTAACAAGATCAGGAATTGGTATGAACTCAGGAAGCATTTTAATATATTTCATATCTTCTGGTGCCCTTAAGGTAGAAATTCAGACTTTCAGCAACTTTTTCGTCATTTTTAAGGCCTACCTGTTTGACAGATAGTGGTAGATTTAATCTCAACTGGCAAAACAGGAGCGAAAACTTATGAAGCTTCAATGCTGATCGCCAGCATCTCTGACTGCTTCATTGTGATAGAACACCATGTAAGACTTGGTTTTACGTTGCAGAGAAGGGGGAGTAAAAGAAAACTATACTAAGAGTAGATGGAAGTGCTCCCTCTCCCCTTTTGCTTAGCAGACAATTCTGGAGGCATTGGGAGTTTCATATCATTGGCTCAGATTTTCTTTTAACCATATTTCAAACTTACACGAAGTATCCCCACTTCTATGAGCCAATTATCATACTGATTTCTTTCAGGAGATGGTACTTGGCCAAAGTTTCTAGCCACTTTGGTTGACACATTGCTGGTCTCCCCGAATGGCGCATTACAACAAACAATGAATGTATTTTATGCTTGTTTGGCTAAGCAAGCCTTTCTAATGCCTTTAAATCTGTAAGTAATGCATACAAAAAAAATTAAAAATCACCATCCGTAATCAAATAATGACATTACTTTCACTACCTTTCATCCACAAATCCCTAGGAACTATTTTGCAGGCTTAACACACAGGCTTTTTGCTCTCAGGATTGAAAGCAATATTAATAAATTTTTAGCAGGTATTATCCTGGAAATGAATATTGAATGTAATGGGGATAAAAACCGGGCAAAGCCACGGTTCCAACGACCTTATAAAAGATAAAGCATGTCCCAAGCGGCAATTTGAACAATGGAAAAAATTGGCTTAAAAGAAGACTAGGGAATGTGTGGCCCTCAAATGTTGTTGGACTGCAACTCTCAGCATCCCTCATTATTGGCAATACTTGCTTAGTGATGAAAGTTGCAGTCCAATATATCTGCAAGTCGCACATTCCCCATACAGTACCTGATTTATGACATTAAAAAAATAAGTTCTGAACATTTGGTGCCAAAAAGTGAGGTTCCACATTCTCAGATGTTTCAAAAAGAGTAGAATTGACCAAGATATTGCTAGCGTAGTTTAAAGAACAAACTATGGGAGAGCATGCTGCCTGCCAAAAACACAACCACTAAAGCCTCATCCTGTGATGCTTCCTGAATTGGTGTTCCCCAAGGGACCAACCATCTTTAAACTAACAACATCATGCTCTTTAGGATGGTGAATGCAGAGGGGAGAAACTATCAGAGACAATAAAGAGCTATTTGGCCCAGTGGGATGTAAAATGTGATGGAAATGAGCCCTATGGCCCCAAGAAGACATTTTGGGCTATTTGGGGACAAAAAACTTTGGGAAAATTTCACAAACAGTTGGCCTTCCATATTTGTGGCTTTGGCCTTTGCAGATTTGATCATTTGTGGTTTTGATTGATATGTTCTCTGTAGGAATCTCTGTGTCCTCCAGTGCAACTCTGCCAGAAGTTGACCATAGAGTTGTGCTGGAGGTCCTAGAAGTTCCTAGAGAAAACACTTATCTAGGCATTTGCAGGTCTTCCAGCATGATTCTGTAATCACCTTCTGGCAGATGTTGACCATAGAGTTGCACTGGGGGACCTGGAGACTCCTAAAGATGCATTCTCTAACGTAAAAAGAAAGGTTTTGTTTTTAATTTGGTTTTCCCCCCACATTCATGGTAGTCCTTCATTCCTAACCCCAGCGAATGTGGAGGGACCACTGTATTACTTTTTTTAATGCCTATGGGGCCCATAGGGGTTCCAATCATGGTAGAATTGCCCTAAACCAGTGATATCCAAACTCTGGCCCTCCAGGTGCTTTGGACTTCATCTCCCAGAAGCCCCAGCCACCTTGGCCAATAGTCTGGGATTCTGGGAGATGGAGTCCAAAACACCTGGAGGGCCAGAGTTTGGACATCACTGCCCAAAACACTGCTGGAGTGCATTAGGGACATTTGACAAAAACAGGTATTTAAGTGCATTAGGGACATTTGACAAAAACAGGTATTTAAACACAAAACTGAAAAAAATTGTTGACTGCTGTGGTCCTCAGGCCACAATTTAACCCACATCTAGTCTAAAATATTCCCCAGCTATTAAAACATTTAAGGGTCCTCTTTGTTGTTGTTCTTCTTCTTCCCCTTTGGAGGAGAGAGTTAAAATCAAGTTTCCCAACATTTCATTTTGCAACTCTTCTCTCTAATCTCTGTTCAGTTTTCCACAATACATTTAAAAAAAAACCACACATATTCGTATCTGGAATTGATTTTTCTTAACAACATACTTACATAAGATAAACATAAAATAAAGTACTACCACCACTCCCGGCATATCAAACAATAAATAATAGATCCCCCTGACAGGACTTTGATGACTGGGCAAAGCCCAAATGCTTTCAGCCAAAATCATATGGAGCCATAAATCACTCTTTATTTTATAGAATATTTCAAAATGGATTCCTGCTTTCTACCTTGAAAGTCATTTCATGTGTTATTTATAACTAGCGAAGACCAGAAAGAGAAAGGAGGGGGGAAATTGCATAGAACCAGAAAATTTACAATGACTGGGTTTTGGTTTTTTTGGTATTTTAAAAAAATATGAAGAATAATTTCTTTTTCTTTATGGAAAAGAACAGGGAGAGAGAAAAATTACTAGAACTAATGCCAGTGAGAACATGAACATCTTCCAGAAGAGAATAGGTATTATTCCATAACTTAAAAGCAGGTAAGAAACAGAGCCTTGCAGACAGATTTCAAGGCAGATGCACAAACTGAAAACCAAACTCAAAGCAAGGCAAACGCTCCAAAGTCAAAACTCTCCCTTTCTGCATCTGTCAAGCTTAGTTAGGGTAGCCAACATCATGCACAGAAACTAATAAGTCAACTCACAATTTGGGCTTGGTGGTCTGTTTTGCTTTACAATCATTTAATTTGGTATTAAGAACTATCTTCTGATCGGTTTGGGTACTCCTTTACATGCTGAAACTGCAGCTAAGAGAAATAAGTTGTTGCAAAAACATCTCACTCCTTCCCTGTCCTTTTGATTTATGCACAGTTAAAATCAGACAACCTCAGAGCGCCCAAGTTTTGATTGGCAAACGTCAATAAAATATGGCAGGGGGAATCTGGCCAATGAAATTTGCTTTTGATGAATGGACTAGTGAATAAAATACATTTTAAAAAACCAGTGTAAACTTGAAGAAGGAAGCACCAAATATATTAGTCCTCTGTGTAGGTGCTTGATTCCAGTCCCCAAATTAAAAACTTAAAGACTAGCTCTGCATTTAGAAGACAGCCAGCATGGGTTTCCCAAAAACAAGTCATGCCAGACTGGTCTAATAACTCTTGCTTCCCCTCTGTATTTTGATAAAGCTTGATGGATTAAGGGAATGCTGTGAATAGAATATGTCTTGATTTTACCAAGTGTTTTGGTAACATATTCCAAACTATTGTGGGAGGCACATGGTAAATGTGGACTAAACAATGCTACTGCTAGATGGATTTGTAGCTGCTTCATAGGCACAGCCCCAAAGGTGCTCACCAATATATTCCCTAACATCCTGAAGACAGGTGACAAGTAGGATGTCACAGGATTCTGTTCTGGGCCTAACATTAACATGTTTATAAATGATGTGGATGAAAGGAAAAGAGAGAAAACCTGTCAAATTTGCACATGCCATCAAACTAGGAGAGTAGCTAACACCCATGATGATAGAAGTAGCACTCACAATTGTTTGTTTAGATTAGAAAGCTGGACCAAAATAAAGAACCTGAATTTCAGCAGGAAAAAACTGAAGTTCAACATCTGGGCACGAAAAATCAGATGTACAAATAAATGATGGATGACAGCTAGCTTTATAGCAGTATATGTGAAAATAGCAAAGGATTTCAGTATACCAAGAGTAAACATGAGTCAACAGGGCAATGCAACACCAGAAAGGAAGGAAGGAAGGAAGGAAGGATGGGATGTAGGAAGCAAAGAAGGAGAAAACAAGCCAGCAAGCAAGCTAATGCTCTTCTATGCTCCATCAACATTACTGGACAATAGTGTCCAGTAACAATACCATTCTATTCTGCTTTTGTCAAACATCACCTGGAGTACTGTTTTCACTTTTGAGCACCACCATTTATGAAAGATATCAAAAGCTGGAACAAGCCCAGGGTTCAAATTACAAAAAAAAAAAGGAGATTCTGATCCCCCAAAAAGTTCTTCAACAGTCAAAAAGACTACCTCAGAACATGATAGACTCTCCATTGTTTTTTGTGGCCATGTTCTAGAAGAGTTTATTCCTGACGTTTTGCCAGCACCTGTGGCTGGCATCTTCAGAGAATGCTGGCATGGAAGAGAGTGGGGTATATATACTGTGTGACCCTAGGTTGGGAAGAGAGATTTACCTGTTAACACTGAAATTCTGGAGCATGCCAACTACTATCAGGTCAGAATGCACAGGGAAGCCACTGAAATCCACAAACAGACAACTTCAACAAGAAAGAAGAAACTCTTAAAGGGAACAAAGTTGGATGCCAGTCCTGAAAAACAACAAAATTAAGACCCAGCAAAATGCAAATGAAAAGCACCCAGGGTCAGGGTTTTTCCCCAGGAGACAATGGATCACTAATTAAACAGACACAAATCCTCCTTTCATATCCTCCCACCCTGAGGCCTTGCCATTCAACAACAGAACAATACACAGCTTAACATGTAAATCATTCTTCCCAACCTAGGGTCACATAGTATATATACATACCTCATACCTTCTCTTCCATGCCAGCATTCTCTGAAGATGCCAGCCACAGATGCTGGCGAAACATCAGGAATAAACTCTTCTAGAACATAACCCCCAAAAACCACAAAAAAAACGACGGATGCTGGCTGTGAAAGCCTTCAACTTCCAACTTGGACTGGGTGGATGGTCATCTGTCAGACAACTTTAGCTGTGGATTTCCTGCACTGGCAGGAGATTAAACTAAATGATCTCTGGGATCTCCTCCAACGCTACAGTTCTATGACTTTATGGATGCAATCCACCATCCATCAAACATTGTCAATACAAATCTTTCGGCATCTCAAGCTAACATGATTCCTGGGGTTTCCTGTGTCAACTTATAGTAAAGCAGCCAAGTGAGGCTGCTTGAAGATGAGCATCCTTGTTCTCATTCACACTGCCCAGCAAAGGCATGGATGAAAATATAGTCAATTCTGACAATACTCGTCATAGGAGTTTATCACACTAATTTCGGGATTAAAGAGAGATTAAAGCACATTTAAAGCATCCCACAAATAAAGCGAAAATGGTGAGTCATTGTGTGAATGATCATCACAAGCAATTATGTAGAGAAAGTGACATCAGAAATGCACTGTCTCTGAAATCCTGAAGGTAAAAAGATGTGCATTAATGCTTTTTTGTGGCCATTTTAATGGCAGGTTTTGTGTGACGTTGTGTGAAACCATTTTGCATAATTATGCGATTTCCCCAGGATATCCACAGGATAAACTCCTGATCTCCTTCACGTGATAAACTCCATATTGATGTTGTTATTATGTTACAGGTTAAAAGTGGCCATTCATAGACCCATTAAATCAGTTAACAGTTACACAAATATTATTATTATTATTATAAATCAATTAACAGTTACACAATTATTATTATAAATCAATTAACATTACACAATTATTATTATTATTATTATTATTATAAATCAATTAACAGTTACACAAACATTATTATAATAATAATTAATATTATATTTTTGGTTATCATTATTGCTATTATTGTTAATACAATATTGATATCACTATTCTAATTATTAGACGATGGGAATGATGCTACATGTTAGAAGTGGGACCCATTCACAGACCCATTAAACCAATTAACAGTTACACTATTATTATTATTATTATTATTATTATTATATTGTAGTTATCATTAGTCTTATAATTGTTACTATAATATTGATATTATTATTACCATTCAACAGGAATGATGTTACACGTTAAAAGCGGTCATTCACCAACCCATTAAATCGATTAATGGTTTTTATGACAAATATTGTTTTTATGACATTACAATTATCATTATTGTTCTTACAATACTGATATGATTATTATTATTATTAGACAATGGGAATGAGGTTACGCATTAAAAGTAGCCATTCACAGACCCATTAAATCAATTAATGGTTACACAAATATTATTATTATTATATTGTAGTTATAATTACTGTTATTACAATATTGATATTATTATTACATGTTAAAAGTGACCATTCACAGACCCCTTAAATCGATTCAAGGCGACACAGATATCTTGGCCGTGTTAAATGATAACAAGAAACCATATTCTGGTTAAACTATTAAAAATGAGGGGGGAAAGACAGATAAAATCAAGCTCCATGCCCTTTTCCCCACTATTTGTGGCTCATAATACCTTAACGCTTCCATTCCCAACCTTCTTGCCTTCTAAAGTGGCTCTATTCCCCCTTTGGCCCATTCACACGTTACGCAGACGCGTGTCTTCCCTCCCAACTCACCCGTTCCTATGACCACCACATCAAACTCCGAAGGGAGATTGTCCGCCATTTTGAAAAGGGGAACCCGTCGCTGTCGGTCACGTGACGACGCTACGTCAACTCCTGGCGGAAGTGAGTCTGTCAGCGAGCGCTCTTCAACGAACGAAGGCAAGGAGGGAGGGAGGGCGGACGTGACGTCAACCGCAGTGCATTCTGGATGCTGTAGTTTTTTGCGGTTGGACAGAGACCTGGCCCCTGAGGCCCTTTTGTAGTAGCATCTTTGGGACAAACACAGCTTGTTGTTGTTGTTTGTGTTGTTGCTGTTGTTGTGTGCTTTCAAGTCGACTTGTGCTGGGATTTCAGCTATTGCTTAATACTATCCTCTGAGGCTGAGAGAGTGTGACTTGTCCAAGGTCACCTTGGGTTTCCATAATAATAATAATAATAATAATAATAATAATAATAATAATAATAATAATAATAATAATAATAATAAATCACTGTAAATTTACACAGCGCTGTACATAAAATCAATAAAAATAGATAAAATAAAACCTGCCTATTTTGTACATTCTATGAAAATAATAATAATAATAATAATAATAAATTTATTTATATCCCACTTCTCCCTACGGATTGAGGCGGGTTACAGCAACACAAATACATCAATAAAAATACATAATACATAAATAAACAACACTACACGATCCTGTATTGTAAATAATTATATATATGTCTCTGTGTGTGTGTGTGTGTGTTAATACATGTTAACATCCAGTAATAATAATAACAACAACAACAACAACAACAACAATTTGTGTGTGTGTGTATTGTGTGGCTTCAGGTCATTTCTAACTTATGGCAACCCTATTGTGGATTTCAGAAAGGGTTTCCCATTGCCATCCTCTGAGGCTGAGAGAATGTGACTTGCCCAAATGTCACCCAGTGGGTTTCTACATTAATTAATTAATCAATTAATAAGAGTAATAATAATAATATTGTGTGTGTGTGTGCCTTCAAGTCATTTCTGACTTATGGTGGCCCTGTAATGGGATTTCGGAGGAGAGGGGTTGCCGTTGCTATCCTCTCCAAGGGGCTACAAGATCTCTCTACATATTGATTCCACAGACTAACATGGCTATATCTTTGAATTCTGGTTTTATATATATGTTATAAAAAAGTGAAGCATCACTCTGTGTCAGACCAAAGCTCCATTTGGTCCAGTGTTTCTCCTCCAGAATCAGTGGTAGATTGCCTCTGAAGAGGGAGGCTCTACCTAATTGCTGTTTTACAGAAAGATTCATTCCAAGCCTTTTTAGGACTCACTTCTTAGGCTGTGAAAGTGGTGTAAACACATATCAGGAAAGGCAGCTCTTGCTCCTTACACCCTACTGGACCTCTTGACCTGTCTTCTCTTTGTCTTTATTTAATTAATGAATTAATTAATTTCTATGCAGCCTTTCTCCTAGAAATGGACCCAAGGCGGCTCTTGCCTAACTTTGTGCCTCCACGCTTGCTGCATACACTTGTATTCATTATTCATTCGTTCATTCATTCATTCATTCATTCAGAGAATTTATACTCTGCTCTTCTGCCAGAGCGGCTTACAGATTATTAATTAGACAGTTCCCTGCCCTCAGGCTTACAGTCTAAAAAAGACATGGCACAAAAGGAGAAGGGAATGGCAGCGAGGAAGGGGATCAAGTCCAGCAGATCATAGAATCATAGGAGTTTATCACACGGGGGCAATTAGAAGTATAAATGGTGATTAACCCATGGTTTGTTGTTGTTATGCACCCGCGAGTCGTTCTCGACCCATGGCAACCCTGTAGATGAGATATCTCCAAGACTCCCTATGCTCCACTGTGCTGCTCAGGTCCTGCAAATTCATACCCATGACCTCCTTAATAGAGTCCCATCTGTTCGGAAACTGTTGGCAGCATTTGTAGCCCACAAGGACACCTTTTGGGGGAATATTTGCCCTGATGGTGAGACCTGGACAGGGCATACATGGATGACCCAGAGACCGAGAATCATTCCACAGAATGGTGGGCCTCCACTTCCCCTAAAGTAAAAGCAGAAAGAAAGAAAGTCCACATGCTAGATCAGTGATTGAGTGCCCAAACTGCAACTGCAAAGTGCCACATTCCTCTGGCTTTCTAGGGACTAACTCTGTGATGGGGCAACAGCGCGCATGCCCATAGAAAGGGCTCTGAGTGCACCCTCTGGCACCCGTGCCATAGGTTCACCACCACTGTGCTAGATAATAATAATAATAATTATTATTATTATTATTATTATTATTATTATTTATAACCGCCTTTCCCTGTGTTGGATCAAGGCGGGTAGCAGCATATAAAAAGAGAAAACAATAATATCAAAAGTATTTGACTTGGTCCGAAGAGAAACAATTTAGGCACACGGAGAGTGAAATTAGGGGATCAATTTGGGAAGGCCTGCCAGAAGAGATCTGTTTTTATTGCCTTCTTAAAGGCCTCGAAAGATGTTAGTTGGCGGATCTCATCCGGCAGATCGTTCCAGATTTTTGGAGCAGCAGCAGCAAATGTCCTCTGGAAAGTAGTTAGTCTAGTTCTCTGTGACTGTAGTAGGTTCTTCCCAGAAGACCTGAGAGTGCGGGAAGGATTGTATGGGAGGAGGTGTTCTCTCAGGTAAGCTGGACCCAGGCCATGTAGGGCTTTATAGGTAATAACCAAAACCGTATACCACCAACAGGGCCACACCTCCCCTGTCGATGCGCAGACGGAGATCATTGACCAAGGCGACCATGGCAGTCTCCAAGAATAAACTTTATTAAAGAGACCACGAATATGAGTTTG
The DNA here is from genome assembly GCF_019175285.1 of Sceloporus undulatus. Classification (NCBI taxonomy): domain Eukaryota; kingdom Metazoa; phylum Chordata; class Lepidosauria; order Squamata; family Phrynosomatidae; genus Sceloporus; species Sceloporus undulatus. Next base: position 44,764,294 of record NC_056528.1, on the reverse strand, counting down.
CAGGAGCTCGGCAGAGCAGCAGAGGACAGCGGGGCCTGGACATGTCTCATCCATAGGGTCTCCATGGGTCGAGATCGATGTGAAGGCAGTTAACAACAACAAAGAAATAAAAGTCTTATTGCATGAGAAAACAAAGTGGAGCTGGAGCCGGAGAGGAGTGGCTTTTTCCATACCTCACCGCATGACATGGTAGCGCTTCAGTTTTCTTTCCATGGGAGATGGTAGTAAAAGCCGCTATTCTCTGATTCCATTTCCACTTTCTTTTCTCATGCGATAAGGCTCTAAATAAAGCTCTTCAAGTCCAAGGCCTAGCATTCTAAAATAAATTCCAGAAGAAGCCCTGTTTAATCATTTGACTCTGTCCTTATGTTTTAGTAAGCGTCTTACACAAGGGAAGGTCTCCCTGGAGAAAAGGTAGGCCTTGCCAGGAATAGGATGTTGCGGTAAGTGCGACTTTGCAAACCTGGGCCTCCGAAATGTGTGCAAGGATATATCCAAGTATTAACACCTGACATCAAGAGGGGGTAATAACCTGACTGGCAGCCCATTAACGCCTTGTTATAAGCCCCTTGCTTATTCAGAAGAGGGAGGGATTTGCGAGGACTGAAAACCACTAATGGAAACCAGAGACCGTTTCGACCTTCAGGGACACGCTAGATGCTGTGAAGTTAAATGTATCGTCTCGGTGGAATGCCGAAACTAAGCCTCCGAGACAGAAAATCTGAGTTGAATTTAATTTCAAAATAGGATATTGTGTAAGGGGCAGCCCAAATGATTGGGGCTAGAGAAACTCGCCTACAAGGAAAAATTAGAACCCGTGTGCCTCTTTTGCTCTGAAAGTGGCAACCAGACCTGAAGCCTTGCGTGTCGATACTGGAAGCAAATCTCATTGAAGTTAACAGAGAACAGAAATGTACTCTAAGGGAATGGCATGATAAGAGGTGTGTAAAATTGTGCATGATCTGGAGAAAGGAGACATAACATTTCCTCCCTTTGCTGTAAAACTGGAACCTGGGATAATCCAATAAAGTTTCATGGTGTGAAATCAGGGACAGTTAAAGGGAAAATGCCTTATAGTTACTTCACAGCGGATTGTTAAACTGCAAGGCATTCGCTCCCACAAGATGTAATAGGACTTTTGCTAACAAAATAACAACAAGTCGGTTGGCTTTGAAAAGGAATGAGACGAATTCATGGAGGATAAGGACATCAGTAGCTGTTAGTCGTGATGACTACTGTATATATAAATATCTCCTTTAATATCAACATGTTTTTAAGGTTTGTTTTTAATGAATTTTAATATTGTTAATGTCTGTTTTAATTTTATAACTTGCTTATTTGCTTTTTAAATCTTATATTTATACTTGTATTCATGTTTTTGTATAGTTTTAAATTTGTATTATTATAAATATGTTGTTAGCTGACTTGAGTCCCATTATTGGGGGAAAGGTGGGATATAAATGAATTAAATAGTGGTAATATCAGAGGGATGTCTGTGGGTTTTCCATAGGTGTTTTATTTGCCCCACATGAAAAGAATGCTGGAATAGTTTTTACAATATAAAACACTATTAAAAAATAAGAAGCACAAAATGTGTTCAAATTTATACCTTCTTATAGAGTGCATGGGTCTGTCTAAATACCCTGAAGGCACCAGATCCTGTTTGATCTTGGAAGCTACACAGGGTCAGCCCTGGTTAGTACTTGGATGGGAGACCTCCAACCAGCTGCTGTAGACTAAATCTCAGAGGAAAGCAATGGCAAAACCACCTCTGAGTATTCCTTGCCTAAGAAAAACCCTATGACATTAATGGGATCACTGTAAATCAACAAGTGACTTGAAGGTACATACACACGCAGTCCGTAGATACAGTATGTTAAAATATAAAGATGACAAAGTGCTAATGAAGTGGTTGAGTTCAAATACATGGTGTCTTTGGTGGCAGTGGTTGTTCAAAGGTGGTGGTGTCCAGTAGTGGACCTCTAGGAATAAGTGTCTTGCTTGTTGTTGTTGTTGTTGTTAGCTGCCCTCGAGTCGGTTCTGACTCATGGCGACCTTGTGGATAAGACATCTCCAAGAATTCCTATCCTCCGCTGCATTCTTGCCCAGATCCTGCAAGCCCTTGCCCACACACACCTTTATTGAGTCTATCCATCTGGTTTGTGGTCTTCCTCTCTTTCTCCCACTTTCTACCTTTCCTAGCATTATTGTTTGTTCTAGTGCCTTCTCATTATGTGGCCATAGTATGATAGTCTCAACTTGATCACGTTTGCTTCCAAGGACAGCCCTGGTCTGATCTGTTCAAGAACCCATTTCTTTGTCGTCTTGTCCTAAGTACTCTTCTCCAGCACCACATCTCAAATGAGTTGATTTTCTTTCTGTCTGCTTCCTTTACTATCTTTACTAGTCAGGATACTCCATGCCTCTGTAGTATCCTGGCCCTTCACATGTCCTGTTCTGCCCCCATTTCCTTGGCTGCCATTTCTGAGCTGCCTTGGCTGTCTGCACCTGGCACCGCTGGTGCCACTGCAAGTCACTTACTTCTGAGGTGCCAAGTAACAGTCATGTGCTGGGTGCCTCGATCTAATCTCAGAATAAGCGATCCATGGCAGCAGCAGATGTGTCAGGTGGCCCAGTGGGATGCCCATGCAAACAACCACCACGGATCTTCCTGGAAGATCTGGAGCATGCGGTAAGGTTATTAAATTTGTATTAACCTTCTGGTGCAGAATTTGCCAGACATCATCCGGACTGTGCACACTAAGCCAGCATTTGAGCCACATGTTGTCCGAATGAGACCATGCCAGGTGGACAGGACTTTTGGCCCATGCAGAGAAGTCCAGGGTCTCACACAAGAATCATGAAGACATCCCCATATTTGGTGACAAAGTAGTGAGAGAAGAAGAGTTCTGCATAAGGCTCTCTTGTTCAAAAACGTGGTTAGGCTACACTGCACCATTGCATAGCAGGCCCACTTGTTACTTGATGCAAACTAAGAGTGGTGTAGTCTCCTAAAGGCAAACGTGGTTATCTTTGCAGAAAATGCCATGTTTGAAAAGGTTGGGATTTGTTCTGTGTGCTTTTCCAAAGTTACTGTGTGATACAAAGTATACAAAGCGGAAATTATTTCACCGTCAGCATGTCCCTGTTTCCAAAGTCCCAGAATATTTATCCTAGCAGAGCATGCGATTGGAGGACTGACTCTCCAAGCTCCTGTTAAGTTCATTCATAAGGTGGCAATCAATGCAATCTTGTTTCATGATGATAGTCATTAGTCATTGAACCAGAAACCTTTCATAGCACCAACTGAGTTGGCCAAATGTTTATCTAGGTTTCTTAACAGCAGGATTTGTTGATTTTCTATTGTGGTGAACTATTTGCTGGTAGAAATGGCACCGAATGGTGAAAACCTATTAGAGAAAGGGACGGGGGGAGCTCCGTGCATTAATAATTTTTTATGGGAATGGCATGGCCCTTTAGAAAAATGTCTTACAGAGTTTCTCCCCCTCTTTAGCTATTTAATTGCAGTGTCATAGTAACAGAAAGGAGCATACCCAATTCTGCACAGCTGAATAAGCGCATTCAATAAAGAAGATTTAACAGAGTAAATCAAACACTGGATTAAACATTTTCTGCATAACAGACCACAAAATGGGCATTCATTTTACCAATAGATCCTCGGCATTAGAAACAAATAGAAGTGCCCACCAACATAATTAAACAGCACATTCAATGGTGCGACTGAAGAATTTTTCTTACATTTTATTGAACCAGCGCCCCAGTCAATTACAATTGGCTAAATGCGTTCAAGAACGAGCAAGATTAAATGCAAAAAGTCTAGTCATTTGCATTCAATAAATTAATTTGTTTTCTTTTGTACTTTTTTTTAATCAGCAAAAATTGGGACTCATTTGTAATCCGGGAATGGCATTTGAACAAATGAGCCATTTAGTGCAATTAATTAATATATGTGAAAGGAGAGAGAGAGAGAGAAAAAATAAAACATGCAAATTGGGATTTAGTACTCCGTTTTTAATTTCCCCCCCCTTACTTTACACTCTGTCTATAGAAGTGATTTCTCATTATTGTGATTGCTTTGAGTGAAATAAAGAAATCAGGAAAACAATCACAGGACACGATTTTGAGGTTTGTGCATGCCTTTCAGTTCAGACACTAATAAGTCTCTGTTTATCATCACCATTATTGTACATGGAATAATGTTTAGCACTGCCATGCTTCATGTCTCTCTGAATTGGGTAAATATATTTGCCTCCATTTAAGTCTGGGGGAATAAAATTACACAGTCACTCTGCAGACGATTTTGCAATTGTGCTTCTGGATAATAATCAGTCAATTTCATTGTTGCGCCCAGTTTTCTACAAACAAACATAAGATGTGACAGCACAGTCCTCTGTATGTTTACTCAGAAGGAAGACCAACTATGATGAACGGATCTTAGAAATGGAGCCTTCATTATGAATAAACATGTTTTAAAATATAAACAGGCCATACAAGTTTATAGCTATCAGGGCATCAAAGCAGCTATTGTTTGCTGGTAATAAAGCTGCAATCCAATGCATATAAAGGGTACCTCCCATTGTTTTGCTTCACTCAGGGCAGGCTGAGTTCACTGGTTAATGTTCTTCCTTTTCACCGATCAATTAACCAGTTAAATTTAAAACGTGCAAATTTTCATTTAAAGGCCCTTTTCAGAAATGCCCTGATAGAAAGTCTTAGTTCCGTGTCATGCGCAAACATGCTGCGTTTTAAAAAATAAAAACACACACCCCAGCGAACCCACTCATTGCCCAATGAAAGGCAAGTTTTCTTTTATGGCTTCCAGGAGACATGTGAAACAGGCAAGTGCCGTGACCTTCTTCAGTTTGCTGATGATTTATGAGGCAACAAGTGGTGACCATGGCTCCTTTCTTGCAGTCTGCTAAAAAATTTCAGCCATGATATAAAAGCACAACAGCTAGTTAATATTGGTGCAGCCAAAATAGGGATGCTTCACTCATTCACAGATAACTCCTCTTCATAAGACACCACTACTACTCAGCATAAGATGTGCATCATTATGTTTTTATATCTATATAATATACAGCAATATATTCAAGTATGGGTAATTTGAGGTACAGTGAAATTATTTGCTTGTTTGCTTAGTGGCATCTCCCTGACTTTTTAAAGATAAAACAGGATAGTCTTACGTATAATTCCTTTGTCTCTGAGCAAGGGCTGCAGGATGCATCTCTCTCTTTCTTGCACACTTGTGTGTGCCTGAATGTATTCACAAACATAAATGCACACAGCATTTATGTAACACTTATGGATCATTGGCTTCGTCCAATGGGTCGAGAACCCTTAAAGTGGAGCTGTTCATATTAAGCCAAATTCATAGTTTATTTTGAATGTCTGTTATACAGTTGTATAACAGAATGCATTGATGGAATTTTTGGTTATATATTTGCATAACATTTTTGGTAAAAATAATAATAATATTTGTCATATTTTATTTTTAACAATTGTTTTTGTTAAACTGCTGTCAAGCAAACTTTGACTTATGGCAACCTTATGAATGAGAGCCCTCCAAGTCACTCTATCTTCATCTGTCCTGCTCAGGTCTTGCAGACGCCAGAATGAGAAAACACACTGGTCACCAGTTACGCTCTTTCTCATATAGTGAAATACAATGGGGCCCTTAGTATCCACTGGGGTTTGGTTCCAGGACCCCATGTGGATACCAAAGTCTGTGGATGCTCAAGCTTCATTAAATGCAATGGTATATCAAATAGCATACATAAAATGGCAAAAACAAGGTTTGCTTTTTGGAATTGATATTTAAAAAGAATATATATTCAAGCTATGGATGGTTGAATCCATGGATAAAGAATCCATTGATATAGAGGCCTTACTGTATATTGTGATTCTATTTAAGCTGTTCTAATTATTTTCTCATTTCCACTTATAGAAACTTGTTAAGAAGACTCCTTGGTAAGTTTGCCATAGAGTTGCCATAAGTCAGAAATGACTGGAAGGCACACAACAACAACAACAACAACAACAACAAGATAAATGAACCTGGTGATCAGTTTCCAAAGGAGACAAGTAATCTGGAAAGGAACCTAAGCCTCTAATTCATTGTTTATACTGAGCAGAAAGTTAGGACTTTATAGGTCTCAGAGACAAGGTACTAAAGACGTTGGAGATTATCACACAGGGATAGGATAAGGACAGGATTGCTCACCCATCCTTATCCTATCTTTGACTGTGATCCTGCAAAGGTCTTTCAGATTGCAGTGCTATTGTCCCGTCATTGAAGCAGCATTGCATTAAAGCGAACTCCCGTTAATGCAAAAATGTCAGGCAATGCTGCTTCAATGATGGGACAATAGCACTGCAATCTGAAAGACTTTCACAGGATCACAGATTCTATGATTCTATGATGGGACAATGATGGGATCTGCATGACGTCATTTGAAAGCCTTTTGCCCAATCGCAGTCAATCACACTTTCCAGATGGGATAATGTCAGGATAAGTGTGACATCATATGAAAATCTCATGATCACACTATGAGAATGGAAAAAGTAAAAGACAAGGACATTTTGTCCCCTGTCTGATAATCTCCAAATTTAAATAATCTCATGGTTTAAAACAACCCTCCCTGATACTGTACACCATTGGCTTATTTTTAAAAGTTCAACATAAAGTCTCACCTATTCTGGAATTCCGAAATACACCAAAAACCAAAATGTTTTTCATGGGTGGCTGAGATAGTGACACTTTGGCTTTCATGCACCAAATTATTTAAACTATTCTATAGAATTGCTTTCAGGCTATGTGTATAAGGTATATATGAAACCTAAATGAATTTTGTGTTTAGACTTGGGTACCATCTTAAAGTGAGTCCCATTATGTATGTATATGCAAACATAAGCATTTCAAAATCAAATAAATAAATCCAAAATCCAAAACACATCTGGTGCCATGAATTTCGGATAAGGGAGGCTCAACCTGTAAAACATCTTACCTGTGGATCAAGTCCTGATCTCAGCAAACCCAGCGTCCAAAGGAAATAGTGCAGTATATATGTCTGTTTCTCTTGGAATAATTGACAGCTCAGCCTGGCCCTTTCGTGTCCTACCAGTCACCTTACCCACATATTACTATTCCAGACCATCTTTTCCGCAGGAAGACAGCATGTTTTTCAATGACATCCCCTTCAGAAATGGCAAGGAGGGAAGCCACAGATAGAAAATGAAATTGTCTGAGAAGTACGACGTTCTTCAGAGGGTATGTAAAAGTTGGGCCATAAATCAAGGCTAGCGAACGGGGATAATTCACACATCTTGATTTATTAGTATAAGTATTGCCGTACTATTAATAAGTATTACTCTACTATTTTATTCCATTTTCAATGACAGATTGATATATTTCAGGATTGTCCAAATCACCTGTAATAATACAGGCAGTGGGTTAAGGGGAAGCCAGTCCACTCTTGAAGCGTCCAAGAAAGAGAAAATTACTTTGGAAACACAGCAAAAAGAAAGCAAGCACTGTTAATGGAGACCTCCTCTGCTGTCACTTCAACAACTGAAGTCCTATGAGGATATATAACATTATTAGAATTGTGAAACACGTAGCATTTCTACTTATTAATTAAATAGATATACTCCCCCAAAGTGATGATGATGATGATGATGATGATGATGATGATAATAATAATAATAATAATAATAATAATAATGCATTTATATCCCGCCGTTCTGGATGGATCAAGACGGCTTCCAATATGAATAAAATACATAGTAAAGAATAAGATAAAAGTACAGAATAAAACCTATGATACCTCCCTCCAGCACAATAACTTAAAATTCCCAATAAACAATACAGTAATAAAATGATATCCAATAATACAATGACAGCAGAACGAGGGGACGCAGAGGTTCGTTTATTATTGGATATCATTTTATCCTGGGATTGTTTATTGGGAATATTAAGTTGTTGTGTTGGAGGGAGGGATCGTGGGTTTATAGTAACAGTAACGTATAGGAACAGACAAAGGAAGCTGGTTGATTCTACTGTCAAAAGGTTAAGACATTAAGGTGTTCAAAGCCAGCAGTCAAAGTGTGAAAGTGAAGTTGAAATGCCTGTGACAGCCACATAACATATAATTTGGGGACTGAAGGAAAAGTTAATTCAGACTCTCTTTATTTGGGGAGGGAAAGCCGCCTTGAGTCCCTGTACAAGGGGGAAGGTGGGATATAAATAAATAAAATAATAAAATGAAATAAAATAATAATAATAATAATAATAATAACCTCATTTTGCCCCTCCTATATAATTCCCTCCCCAAATAAGGAGAGCCAGTTTTCTAGTTTTGCAGAGAGGGAGACGCTGAAAATGGTTCACACCTAGAACTCTTTTATTTGCTGTGTTTGGTTTTAAAAAATCTTTCTGCCCCAACCAGGGCTGCCAATCAGGACTACTGTCAATCTGTATATGATGTACGAAGTTTGTGTCCATCAAACCATTGGAAGGCAAAGGTGTCACTATCTGAACCACCCATGAAAACGGTTTCGGCTTTTGGAGTATTTCGAGTTTCAGAACTCCAGATAAGGGCAACACAACCTGTACTATTAGTTATTTTACTCCTGTTATCACTGTCTGCAGCAAGAGAAGTTTCCATCTTGCCTAAAAGAGGTTGTGATGAATCATTACTTTTTTTAAAGTCCTTGAATCCCCACCATGATGAAGACTTACAGGCCAATCTCGAATATTCCTTTATTGAGCAAGATCCTACAGCGTATGGTAGCTTCCCAGCTCCAGGGATTCCTGGATAGAACAGATTCCTTAGATCCATTTCATTCTGGCTTCAGGCTTGGTTCTGAGATGGAGACAGCTTGGTGGATCATCTATTCAGGAAAGTGGATAGGGGTGTGTGTACCCCTTTGGGGTCTTTGAATCTCTCAATACCATCCACCATGGTTTCCTTGTGGGCTGCTTCGATGGGAAGGGATTCAGAAACTGCAATGGTTCTAGTCATTCCTGGATAGGTAAATTCACTCAGAAGTTGGTGTTGGGGTGCTCCTATTTGATGCCCTGGTTGTTGGCCTATGGGGTAACTCAGGACTCAGTTATGTCCCCGTGTTATTTAAAAGATACAGTACATGAAATCTCATGCAGAGTCATTCAAAAGTCATCCAGGATTCAGGGCCACCAATATGCTCATGACATCCAACTCTATTTGTTCTTTCTATCTTATTATTATTATTATTATTATTATTATTATTATTATTTCTATCTGATTCCAAGGAAGCTGTCTTGGTACTGAAGCAATGTCTGTGTCTGCAATGGACTGGATGAAGACAAACAAATTGAAACTCAGTCCAGATAAAACAAATGTGCTCCAGTTGAAAGACAGATCAGGGAATCCCTGACAGATCAGGCTACACATCCCCTGAAATCTCAGGCTCACAACTCAGCTGTACCCCTGGACTCATGCCCTGGTTTCAGTGGCAGCCAGTCTACATTTGCATAGTTACAACTAGAGCAGGATTTGAATCCCAGTTTGGTTATGTGAACGCACTGGGTGACTTTGGGCAAGTCACAGTCTCTCAGCTTCAGAGGATGCCAATGGCAACCCCGCTTTGAATAAACTTGCCAAGAAAACCCTGTGATAGCTTTGCCTTAGGGTCACTGTAAGCAGGGAAGAACTTGAAGGCACACAACAATAAGAAGATAAATTAATCTGGTGGTCAGCTTCCAAAGGAGACAAGTAATCTGTAAAGGAAACTAAACCATTCAGCAGCCTTTCCTTTCCTTGAGAACCCAGATCTGGCTATGGTAACCTTGAGCAAGTGACACTCTCTCAGCCTCAGAGGAAGGCAATGGAAAACCTCATCTGAATGAGTCTTGTCAGGAAAATTTGTGATAATGTCACCTTAACATAAGTTGGAAATGACTTGAACTCATACAACAACAAATCTGTGTGGTATAAAGAAATGTTTCAAATTACATATTTTAAATCTTGCAGGATCATAACCTTTAAAAGAAAGAAAAACACTGGTATTGCCGAAGAGATGGCATTGTTCATGTTCATGGAAGAACATGCTATGGGTCTTAAAAAAATCTGTCAACAGAATGGTGGTCATAAAATTTCAGTTCATGGAAATAAAAGCCGGCTCGGGGAGAATCTATTTCATCTCAAAAATCCAAACATGAGGAAAAGAGAGAGCCCTGAATTTGTTAATCTTCCAAAAGTTCTGAAACTGCTAAAAAGCTCCTTCAGAAAATGCACCATAAATATCATCATACAATTAAAAAGGTTTAAGGTGATCCATAAAGCCAAGTGAATTGATGTCTCTCATATGCAGTATTTTAACTTGGGCTTCAAGAGAGAAACCATAAACAAAAAGCTATAAAGGCATCAGGGAAAAAATGGGTTCCTCTAAGCTCAGACTCTTGCAAAGAAGCTTATCTTACAGCCACAACAATAGTTTTTGTACTCTGGGTAGAAAATGTATGCAGTTTTGCAGGTAGGGTACCTTGCAAAATGTGGCACAGCTTGGAAGTAGCTATATTCCCAATAACTAAGGTGTGCGTGTTGTGTATCTTGAAGTATTTTTGACTTATGGCGACCCTATCATGGGGTTTTCTTGGCACACATTTGTGTGTCCCTTGATATATACCCCACATACTTCATGCCACCACCCTCTGAAGATGCCAGCCACAGATGCAGGTGAAACGTCAAGAATAAACTCTTGCAGAATACAGCCACATAGCCTGGAAAACCCACATAAAACTATGGAAGCCAGTCGTGAAAGCCTTCGACTTCATGCCTAGAATAGTGTTTTATCTAGGAACTTGTAGGTCCTCCAGCACAACTCTATGGTCAGCTCCTGGAAGAGTTGCACCGGAGGACCTAGAGATTTCTAGAGAGAACATATTAAGCAAAACAGCAAATAATCAAAGCCGCAAAAGTCAAAGTGTGGAGGGCCAACTGTACATGCACTTTGATTGTAATTTTCTCCATTTGGTCCCACTGCCATGGCTCAGTGCTATGGAATTCTGGGATCTGTAGCTATGTGAGCTATTTAGCCTTCTCTGTAAGAGACCTCTGGTGCTTCACAAAACTACATATCCCAGGATTCTTTAGGATGGAGCCATGACAGTTAAAGCAGTGACAAACTGCATGATTTCTGTAGTGCAGATTCAGCCCAAGTCTGGGAAAACGGTGTGATATAAATATAGGGATGGATGGAGGTCAAGATGTCTTGGGCCAGCTTTCTCAATGGGAAATAAATATATTTATTTTGGGTCTGTGCACTTTTTTCCTTGCTTTTTAAAAAATCTTTGTTGTTTTAGAACCTTTCTGCTTGTGACAAATGGATGCAAGAAAAGAAGTTAGTTGCTGTTAAAATGGCATGGTTATAATCCTGTGCGTGCTTTTTTTAGAGCAGTCCCATTGAGCTCAGTGAGAAGTTACTTCTGAGTAAAGTACATCGGATTGGGATTGTATTTTGGCAGACCTCCTGTGACTTTCTTAATACCTTTGTAGGAAGGCTTTCAAAAGAGAGTAAGAGAACAGGGAAAGTGGCTTACAATGGATACAGGCCTACTAGAAAAATGAATTCTCAATTTTGTATTTGTATGAAAGCAAACGTGGCGAATTATCTGAAGATGATTATAATTGCCATTGTCATCAACGTAATCATCATCATTAGTTTTGTAAATCTAAGTGGCTGATTCAAGATGAAATTTGTTGGGTTTTTAAAAAATAAAACAAATTGCATGCCATTGTGATGTTTTTGTATAGCAAGGTGCTTGGGGCTGGTACATGCCTTCTTCAGCCTCTGAACTTTGCACAATGCAGCTGTCATTTCTTAACAAGCTTTTTAAAAAAACACCTAACAATGGATTCTATTGTTATTATTTTAAAAATGCACTTCGTAGCTTCATTTCTGTACACGGGTTTAAAATGGCACAGATCCCAGTAGGCAGACAATAAGGTTGTGAGATGGAAAAACAGGGCAGTGCTCCTTTATCTTTAATAAGTTGCTAAAAGAGGACATTTCAGCAGATGCTGCAAGCTCCAGCTGCCCAAATGCCCTCTTCCACACATTAAAAATACAGGAACCCTACTTTTTACTTAGCAATTTCAGGAGATATTGATGGGATGGTGTCCTTGATTCCAGTATTAAGGATATACCAACTAGGTGACAGTGGGCAAGGCACATTCTCTCAGCCTCAGAGGATAGAAGAAACTTGCCAAGAAAACCCCATGATAGCTTTGCCTTAGGGTCACCATAAGTTGCACATGACTTGAAGGCACACAACAACAACAACAACAACAACAACAACAATCTATGGACTATAAGGTTGACCATTCCATCTCTAGCCCTATTCAGTTCAGAATATAGTTAAAACCAATGTGGGAAGAACCCTTTGTATGTGTTAAAGCTTTCCCCATGAACCACAATGGGACCTTTCCAGGCGTCTGGACCGCTTGGATGTTCTCCATACGTAGAGGGGCTTCTCCCCTTCGGACTGCTGCAAGGAGAGCAATGGTGAAGAAAGTGGGTCTAGCAGACACTCTCTCTTTGTTTGTAGATTTTTGCTATACTCTATTTCCCAGGGAAATGCTTATATCTTTTCAGTAGTAAGTCCTGTTGGTTTCAAAGGGAGCTTGCTCCACAGTTAAATGAGTATTTGGTTTGTATCCTAGATTCCATGGTGCATGGTGGGGTTTTCATCTGAGCCAACATGGCACAGGAATGCACAGTTGCTCAATTGCTCCAGTTCATCTAGCAAATATTGGGTGTTACTTTGTGATTTGTGAGGATGTAAGGGCCAAGGCATAGTGCTTTGAGAGTTGGACGACAACTCTGGAGACCAGGATTCAATTCCCACCAGCTTGGCCATGTAAACCCACTGGGTGACCTTAGGTAAGTCACATGCTCTCAGCTTCAGGGGATGGCAATGGCAAACCTCCTCTGCACAAATCCTGCCAAGAAAACTTTATGCCTTAGGGTTGCCATAAGTGGGAAAAGACTTGAAGGCACACCGCCACCACCACCCTGGGTTTAAATACTATAAAGGCCCCCAGATCCTGTCTGATCTTGGAAGATGTTGTTATATTTTTTTATATCCCACCTTTCTCCAGATATAGGGACTCAAGGCAGCTAACAACAATTTTTATACAAATCAAATAAAAAAGCAATACAAAATCATTAAGAAATGTAAAGTTTAAAAAACAGTGATAAATTAATAAGTCTCGAGTGAATATTCAGGAATATCAGATGCAGCAAACCCTATTACTTGTCCTTGCTTTTGGTTCACTGACGCTCACATTAAGCACTTTCCCCATGTCCAGCTCACTTTCAGTATTTCAGCTCCACTTCATGTTGCTTTCTATGGACTCCACCCATTCAACCTGTGTAACCAGAGCATGGCATATTTCCCTGCCTGTAGACCTTGTCCCTTATCACAGGTTCCATATTTGCTGTCTACATGCAACAGGCTGGTAATGCTATCAGTAGTATAGTAGGCCCTTGGTATCTGCTGGGGTTTGGTTCCAGGACCCCTTGTGGATACCAAAATCCATGGATGCTCAAGTCCCATTATATGTAACACGACTTGATGACCTTGTCAAACCTTTGCCTTTACAGTAAGATGGTGCACCTTATATAAAATAGCAAAATCAAGCTTTGCTTTTTGGAATTTTTATTTATTGTAATTTCAAGCTGTGGTTACTTGAATCCATGGATAAAGACTCTGCGGCTATGGCAGGCCGACTGTAAAATAAACAGTTATAACAATTTTCATCTCCTTAAGAGGCAGATGTTTTGTAAAACTGGTGGGTCCTAACAAACCTTTCCAGACCAAGGTGGTCCCCTCATTTTGCATTGCAACAGGGATAGCCTACATCCATATACTGTTGCTAGGAAGTACATTTTATTTCACTCTTTCCCATCCCCATGCAGCTAAGCTGAGAAGGAAAGTGGCACATGACATCTTCCTTGCAAACTCCAAAGTTCTGCTGCTTCAACTCTGCAACATTTGCAAACCATGATTTGACTGGATTGTTGGAGACTGGCAACAAATTCTTGCCCTTTATTCGTGCTTCCCAACAAGTTCTTCATTTTTCAAGCTAATTATCCCTGCTTTCATTTATTACAAATCTATCCCCAAAAAGGAATGTGGACCCAAGGCAAGTTATGACATAATTAAAAACACAGATTAAGAACAAATTAAAAATAGATAAAACAATCAAACCGTTACCGTCATTACATTAATCAAGCAATTGCATTGCCACAATAATCAATAAAGCAGCTTAAAAGGTGGATTTTAAGTGAAGTCTCTTCACACCTTCCTAAATGCGGAGAGCATAGCTCCTGTCTCCTTTCCTTGCCCTAGCTTTTGACTTTTTTACTCCGCCAGTTGACAATTAGTCTTCTACAGCAACTAGTCACTCTCAGTCCTCGCTGGACCATTTTAGAGGAGTTGGCTTCCATGGATGTTTGTGTTTCAATGTAAGTAAGAGGAGTGTGTCTTGAAACCTTCAAGGTTCTCTCAAGCATTCTCTCTATCTCTGTGTTGTGTGTCTTCAAGTCACTTCTGACATATGATGACCCTAAGGTAAAGCTAGCATGGGGTTTTCTTGCCAAGATTTGTTCAGAAGAGGTTTGCCATTGCCTGCTGCTGAGGCTGAGAGCATGTAACTTGCTCAAAGTCACCAAGAGGGTTTCATGGTTGAACTGGGTATTGAACCGGGAATCAAAAACACTTCTGGTCCCAAGCATTTCAGATAAGGGAGATTCAGATTGCAGGTGGTGGCGGTGGGCTGTTTTAGGAACTGCCCCATCACCCTAACCACTTTAATCCAGTGCGACATGCACATCTCTATTCAAAAGATGGGATGGGGGCTTCCATTTTTGTTTTACTCATTCCCTTCCCCACACAACTGCCACCGAAGGCACTTACCTCAATATGCCTAAAACCATTTCATCTAACTGTCCTGATATGTCAGGGACAGTCCCGATTAATCCTCCGTTGCACCACTTTTTCAGTTGCTTTCAAAATGCCCCAGTTTCTCTCTCCTCTTCCCACATTCCCCCCTTTGTCTTCAGTTTACTACATTTGCTGCAAACTGGATTCAAAGTGCGAAAGTAGTTAATATTCCATTAAACTCAGCAGAGGGAAGAAGAGAGGGCAGAATCTTGCCCTTCCCAGGCGGCTCAGACAAAAGCAAACTGCCGCAGTCTCTTCTAACTTGTGTACTTTTTAACCACTCATTAATAACTTTTGTCCTCTAGACCACATTTGGATGTTGCTAGGACAAATGTGTCCTGATTTTTTTGGGTTTTTTTGTCTATGAAATGTTGGTTTGTACAGCATTGGGCCTGGTTACCTAACATGTCTCATTTGAAAGGAAGATGGAAGATATTCTGTAATATTTAACAGTGTGTGGGAAGAGAAACTTTCCTGCACTGGGCCTGGATATTACAACAGGAATGACTTAAGTCCACAAACTTCTTCTGTATTTAAAGTAGGATGCTGCCACAGTGGTAGCAACAGGACACGTTTTTGCAGGAGATTTCGGGGGAATTCATGGATTGTTTCTATGTTCGGAAGAAGAAAGCAAGCAGTGCATTCTCGTACCACTAGATGGTAGTGCTTTCAGGCCAGGGCTTTCTCAAATCCAGCCACACATCTCTATGAAGTGAAAGGATTGTATTGGAACTGGCTCTCTTGTGAAGAAGGACGATGAATCATAGGCCCCATACAGACAAGGCAAAATAAAGCTGCTTTGGGTCACTTTGGAGGTTTGCTTTTTAAATGATGCATGCGTCCTAAGAGTCCAGAAGCTGTGCCAAAGCTGCGCTCCAGTCCTTAAGACTGAAATGTGGCTTTGGAGCGGCTTCCGGACACTTAGGACACATGCATCATTTAAACAGCATACCTCCAAAGTGACCCGAAGCAGCTTTATTTTGGCCTGTCTGTATGGGGCCTTAGAGATCATTTGGTCATGTTCCAGTCAGAGAGAATTGCCTTTGGAACTGTGGGACAAGTTTTTAAAAAGCATAACCATTGTTCAAAGTTTAATATTCATTTTTAAAAGCACTGGATCACAACTCCGGAGACTCAAGGTTTGAGTCCCTGCTTGGCCATGGAAACCCACCAGGTGACCTTGGGCAAGTCACACTCTCTCAGCCCCAGAGGAAGGCTAAGCCCAAGGACTTCTGAACAACTCCTACCAAGAAAACTCCAAGAGAGGAAGGCGTTTGAATTGATCAAAATGATTTATCAAATTAAATACATGTGTGTGCACTTGTGCACCTTCAAGTCACTCCCATGAATTTCATAGGGTTTTTTAAGGCAAGGAATTACTCAGAGGTGGTTTTGCCGCTTCCTTCTCTGAAACAGAGCCTACAGCACCTGGGATGCGTTGGTGGTCTCCCATCGAACTACTAGCCAGGGCTGACCCTGCTTAGCTTCCAAGATAAGACTGGAGATCTTGTGCCTGTAGGGTATTAAGGCCATCAGATTGAATATGACTTTTATTTTATTCTTTGCCTATTTGGTAAAATAATAAAAATAAAGTGTGGGTGGAGAGGGAAGAGGATGCTTATCAGAAGACAAATCCCTGAACTACAATAATCTGGAACTGGAACGGGGTCACTACTCCCGCCCACACAGTTAATAAAGGAAAATGCAAATATATTCCAGCTTGTGCCAAAGTTACTGGAGGCAAGGGCAGAGAAACAGAGGCCTTTTCGCACTCTACCATTATAGCACTTAGGCTAAATCTTCACTGCAGAAATAATGCAGTTTGACAATGCTTTAATTGCCATGGCTTGATCCTATGGAATTCTTAGGTCTGTAGTTTTGTGAGATGTGTAGCCTTCGCTGTGAGAGAGCCGTGGTGCCAAAACAAAGAATGGAGCCACAGCAGTTAAAGCCATGTCAAGCTGCATTAAATCTGCAGTGCAGATTCAGCTCCAGATCCACTTTAATTGCCCTGGTGTCATCCTATGGTATTCTGGGATTCGTAGCTTTTTTGGGGGGGGGGTAAATTAGACTTCTCTGTCAGAGAGCTCTGGGCCATAACAAACTACAGTTCCCAGGATTCCCTAGCACTGAGCACAGTTAAAGTGGTCTCAAACTGGATTATTTCTTCAGCGTGTTTTGGACCTAAATTACAATGATATTGCACAAAGAGTGACCTTATTCCCCTTTAGATTATTATATAGATTATTAGATTATATAATTAAACTAAAGTTCTGCGTGATTCTAAGTGATTATTAAGACCAGTATGAACGGTATGAACATTAAGATTAATATGAATCAGATGAATATTATGTTCAGTTTGAACGATTTACACTTAACAATACAAGGTTAGTTGCTATAAGGGGATGCATTCACATTGGGGGCAAAAACTATAAACAGGTTTAAAAATGTATTGGTTGTAAACGTAAGGTATGTGAATATAAATATAAAACATATAAAGTACTATATAATGATATTGATAAAAGGGATACATAAAAGCAAACAGATATCTTAGAGAGGAAGGAAGTCAGATGTGTATGTATTAGATGTGTATGTAATAGCAAGTAGGAAGATGTGATGTCAGTCAAGAGAGGGCAATAGTAGGGAGCGATAGTGGATGGTAGAGGATTAGTAAATGCTATATGTGGAGGGTTTAGAGTATATGTAGGTGGATTTATAGTAGTTACACATTAGTTATTATAACATGGGATGGGTTCCAGGTAACTAGCTATGTGTCTCTGCTCTCCTATTGATGGCTGATTTCAGAAGCGCACACTGAGATCCTCTGCAACATTATCCTTGTTGGGAATGCAAGTTCTTTTTCTTCCTGCCATCTCCCCAACTCCTCTTGCTTAACTCTGCTATAGCTGCTGATCACAAAAAACACCCCTATCTAATACTTAATAAGGAATACCACATCTTTGAGCCATTAGAAACAGATGTCACTGCATTACTTCACTGCTGATGTATGTAATAGAACTGACACACTAATTAATTTAATGCAGTACAAAAGTACTGATTCTTTATCACGGCTGACAATAAAATTAAGAAAACATTCAATTACAATCAGGGCAATTCATTATTTATTGATTTTGTATTGTGGACGTATTAATACAAGGTATTGAATTATAAATTTTTTTAAAAGGTTATCATTTTTCTATTGGCAGCCTAGTCTTTGATACCTGTTTGTCTGGCTCTCTCCTCCCCTGTGTCTCTTTGTGTATGTTTGACAGAGAGACAAAGAGAAAGAGAAACAGAGATAGAGAGGAGAGAGTATGTGTGCTCTCACACACATGAATAAGTATATACATGTAGATCATGTTTCAAGTTGGGCCCTCCACATTTGCTGGGATTAGGGTTGCAGGACCACAATGAAAGTGGGGAAAAGGCAAATAAAAACTACCTTTTTAAGCCAAGAAAACACCTCTCTAGCAATCTCTGCATCCTCCAGTGCCAACATCTAGCAGAGGTTGACCAAAGAATTGTACTGGAGGACCTACAAATGCCCCAGAAGTGTTTTCTCTTTAGGTCTTCCAGTGTGATTCTATGGTCAACTTCTGGCAGAGTCATGCTGGAGGACTTAGAGATGAATGTATCAATCAAATCCACAAATAATCGAATCTACGAAAGCCAAATGAAAGCTAGAATGGTATTGCGAACCCCATCACACTGTTGCCTTATGTTTAACTGATGACCCACTAAGACCCCTAGATCATTTATGCATGCACTGCTGTGAACCAGGTGCCATACAAACCACATTTCTGCATTTCGCTTTTCCTGTAGTATTTTACATTTCTCCCTCTTGAGCTTTGTTTTGCTAGCTTTGGCAGAACTTTCCAACCCGATAAGGGCATTTTGAATCTCAATTCCGTCTTCTGGGGTGTTAGCTAACCCTTCTAACTTGGTGTCACTTGCAAATGAGATAAACATTGCATCACTCAAGATGCTTATAAAGATGGTGAGCAACCAACAAGCCTAGGAAGAAACCCTGAAGCACCCCAAGAATAACTTCTCCAAGAGGAAGAGGAACCACTGGTGAGCCCTTTTGGGTTCAGTTGGTTAACCAGTTACAAGTACACTAACAATGATCTGGTCCATATTTAACCAGCTTTTTTTTGCAATAATATCATGAGCTTCCTTGACTGAGTCTATCCATCTGGAATATGGTATTCCTCTTTTCCTACAGCCTTCCACTTTATTGTCTTTTCTGGTGAGTGATGTCTTCTAATGATGTGGCCAAAGTCTGTCAGTTTAGTAATCTTGGCTGCTAGGGAGAGTTCAGACCTGACTTGCTCTAGGACCCATTTATTTGTCTTTTTAGCAATCCATGGTATCCATCGAACTCTTGTCCAGTGCCACATTTCAAATGAGGCGATTTTCTTCCTATCAGCATCACTATCCAACATCCACAGCCCATCCAAGTACTGGTCTTCTTATGATTTCTTGACTGCAGTCTCCATTGGCAAGTTGATATCACAATCTAAACCCCTTCTCAAGATGGAGGACATCTAAGGTTGCCAAAAGGTCACTATTCAGAACAGGGAGAGGGAGCCTGTGGTCTTCTGGATCAGTGCTGTGCCAAGTGATGGGACCTGAAGTAATTCTGGTTCCTGAGCCATTGACTACTTGTCCCTGGCAAGTTTCCAGAAGAGAAATAAAAAATTGTAGCCAATGGGCATAGATAAGGTCCAAAACACACTGCAGAAATAATCCAGTATGAGACTGCTTTAGCTGCCCTGGATCAGTGCTAAGGATTAGTGGAAATTGTAGTTTATTTTGGCACCAAAGCGCTCTGATAGAGAAGGTTAAATGTCTCACAAAACTACAGTTCCCCAAACTCTCTAGCATTGAGCCTGGGCAGTTAAAAAGTGGCCTAAAACAAGATTATTTCTGCAGTGTTTTGGACCACATTGGACTCCCACATCAGATACTCTGAGCAGCATTGGTCCAGAGGGTATTGGACTGCAATTCCCTTATGGCTGACGACTGGCTATGCCAGCTGGGGATGATGGTATTGGAGTCAAACGCGTCTACTCCACCATCTTCCTTCCTGTCCCCATTCCCCCATTTCGGAACAGAACAATGTGAAAAGATAACACAGTATTTTAAAGACATCAGAATATTAGATAATGTGCCTTGAGAGTCCTTTGTTTCATCTTGCAAAATTACAGGGAATAATCCCATGGAGTGAAGTAGTTAGCTTGTCTACGCTCAGGTGAGCCGGGCCATCTCTTGGTATTAATTTACAAACCTTGAGCCTTTCCTTAGCCTAAGTGCGCTTCTCTTCTCCATGGATAGGCGCCTCTCAAGGGTACCATTTTTACTACAGCCTTTATGATTTTATATTGCTTCATGCCACTCTAACATGCACAGGAGCGCGGAGGGGGTCGGTTGATGCGCAAGGCTTCATCTGGCCTTGCAAAAACTCAGCCTTATTTAGAAATATATTTAGCTTATGGAAGGCATTAAAGTCAAACGGGGAGAAAAAAAAATCCCAGAGCGTGGAATTTTATAGTCTCATTAATCTGGAAGCAAAAAATTCCTTGAAAGGGAGGGAAGGAAGGAAAACAACAACAATGCAAAACCTATAAATCAGATTTATATTTCCTGCTTGAAGACCTTTGTATGTTTCTTCTTGTTTGTAGTGGAGGGGACAAACCTTAAAAGTGGACAGAATGAAAGAACTGGGATTAAACTGCTTCAGATAACAGTTTCTCTGGGTGGTCTGAGAATATGCTGTCCCTTAGCTCCAGTCCTTTCTCTGGAGTATTAAGGCATCTGTGGCCTACCTCGGTGGGTTGTTGTAAAGATGAATGGCTGGGATGTACATGTATTACAAGTATTTATATCCTATTTTCCCACTAACTGAAAGGAATCACACAAAATGTGTGTGTGTGTGTGTTGTGTGCCTTCAAATTGTTTATGACTTATGGCAACCCTAAATCGGAAGGATTTGTTCAGAGGAGGTTTGCCATTGCCTTCTCCTGAAGCTGAGAGAGTGTGACTTGCCTAGAGTTACCCAGTGGGTTTCATGGCTAAGCTGGGAATTGATCCTTGGTCTCCAGAGTTGCGGTCCAACACTCAAACCAATAAGACACACTGACTTGTTGTACTATTTCAAACAAAATTGATACCATGTATATATGCGTGTGTGTGTGTGTATATATATCTTTTTAAAATGTGTTTTATTCTTTTAATAACTATCTGTTTGAATATTGTAATCATCTAATTCCTTTTTAATGTACTTTCCCCCCTATGTTTTTGATTGTACTTTTTTTTAATGTTGTGAAGCCTCTCTGAGTCCCAGTTCTGGGGAAAAAGCGGGATACTACTACTACTACTACTACTACTACTAAATTTGGGTTGGCATGGGGAGAGTGTTCAAAAGAGAATCAGAGACTTGCTGGATGAGACCAAAGGTCTATCTGCTCCAGTATCCTATTTGTCAGAAAGGCCAACCAGATGCTGATGGTGGAACATGAATGCAACAGCGTTCGCTATGGCTCCCACATCAGTAGGTGGCGAATCCAGGCCACGAGTGGCTTTAAAACAGCTATCTAATGGGGTAGAATTCAAAGATATAGCTGTGTTAGTCTGTAGAATCAGTATGTAGAGAGATCTTGTAGCACCTTTGAGACCGACTGAAAGAAAGAAATTGGCAGCATCTGAGGAAGTAGACTGAAGTCTACAAAGGCTCATGCTGCCAATTTTGTTTTTTCAGTTAGCCTCAAAGGTGCTATCTAATGTGTCAGACCTCTTTAGGGAACATGTTCAGCACCTTGGAGAACTCCCTTAGAGCATGGAATAGATGCATCAACCTGTTGACTTGGCACTCATCAGCCACTGTTGAGTAACACCCTTCCAATTGTGGTACCCACATCCACTGACAACCACAGACATGGTGCCCCTGACATGGCAATGCCCATGATGGTTGGGGGATTTGGAGGGGTGTAAGTCAAAAAACCCTTCCAAGCTCAGCAATAGCCATCACACTTAATACTATGATCCATAAATGTATGTAACCCCCTTTGAAAGCAGTTTAACCTGGGGGCTATGGTATTCCCCATGTTCTACGTCTGGTTGTGAAAGCTGGGCAGTGAAGAAAGCTGATAGGAAGAAATCAACTCATCTGAGATGGAGGAGAGTTCTATGGATACAGTTGGCTGCTAAAGAGACAAATCAATGAGTCTTAGAGTAATTTTCCCATCTCATTCCTTCAAGCGTCCACTGCTTTCTGGAGCGGCCTCTGCCTTGTTTTAACAAGGGTTTAATATTTAATGGTATTTTATTGTGGAGGGGTGGGTTTGGCAGGGTTGGGATACAATGATGATAACAGTTTTATTGTGTGTTAAGGGTGTTTTATTATTGTTAGCCCCCTTGATCTGCTTGGAGAGGCCGGATACAAATAAATATTATTATTACTATTATTAGAGCAAATCAAACCCTGGGCCTCATTCCCACTACCTTTTAAACGGATTGTGAATCGGTTCGAACCGACCATGCTCTAGACCCATTTAACCCGCGTCTTTTTGAACCACAAGCAGATCGGAATCGATTCAGATTTCCCCTTTGGCCAGCTGGAACCGAATCATTTTAAATCAATTCACTGGTAAATGGGAACCACAAGCGGGTTATTTTGGAGGAAAAAAATGCGATTGGGGCAAATGTAGTGGAAACCATGCTCAGTTGTCAAATCAATCCATCAATTCGGATCACACACCAATTTATCTGCAAGTGGGAATGAGGCCCTGAACTTTCCCTAGAAGCCAAGATGACTAAACTGAGACTGTCATACTTTGGACACATCATGAGAAGACATGACTTACTATGACAATAATGCTTGGTAGGATAGAAAGCAGTAGAAAAAGAGGAAGACTACACTGAGTGCAAGGAAGCCATGGCTCTATGGCTGCAAGACCTGAGCAGAGCAGTTGCTGATACAGACATGGAGATCTCTCATAAGTCAGAGTCAACTTGACAGCAGTTCACAAAAACTATGTTGGCCATCACCGCATCATATGGTAGCATCTTCCATAGCTTGATGACACACAGTCTGGACAAGCAATCTTTCTCTTATCAGCCCAGAATACCATTCAGCTTCAGGGGCTGACCTCAGGTTCTGGTGTTATGAGAGAGCACCTTCCCTTTCCATCTTCCTGAAACCATTTTCCTGATGTGCTAAATAGTAGCGCTACTGAACAGTGGTGGTTCCTGGACTGGTTCCAGACCTAGAAGCATCTTCTTCTGGCCCCTGGCGAGTTTCCTTGGGCTGCATCCACATTAGAGAAATAACCTGATTTGGCATTGCTTTAACTCTTTCTGGCTCAAGGCTATGGAATTCTGGGAGTTGGAGTTTGTTTTGCCTACAACAAACTCCCAGAATTCCATAGCCTTGAACCAGGGCAGTTAAAGCTGTGCCAAACCAGATTATTTCTCCAGTATGGATGCAGCCAGAGTCAAAGTCGCATCAAACTGGATTATTTCGGTAGTGTGAATGCAGTCTTTGACCCGGGTTCAATTCCCTGCTCAGCCATGGAAACCCACTGGGTGGCCTTGGGCAAGTCACACTCTCTCAGCCTCAAGGGAAGGCAATGGCAAACCTCCCCTGAACAAATCTTGCCAAGAAAACCCCAGGAGAGGGTCACCTTCAGGTGGCCACAAGTCGAAAGGACTTGAAACACAGACACGGGTTTTTTCTTGGCCAGTTTCTTCAGGGAAAGGAGTTGCCTTGCCATCCTTGAGGATTGAGAGAGTGGGACTTGCCCAGATTATCTCAATGGGTCTCCACAACTCTATATCAGGGGTTTTCTTTCTCAGCGCGTGTCTCCTCGGAGCCCTTGCCTTTCTCCCTCTGAGGCTGAGAGAGGTGTGACTCGGTCACTGCCCAGCCGGGATCCAAACCCTCCTCTTGCAGACGCAGCCCAACATCACCCCCAATTCCAACCCCCAGTGCCCCCAAAAGAGAGAGAGAGAGGGAAAGAGAGGGGGGAGAAAGAAAAGAGAGAAGAAGGATATACAGTATATATATATAATATATAGAGACGAGAGAGAGAGCAGAGAAGAAGAGAAGAAAGAAAGAAGAAAGAAAGAAGAGAAAGAAAGAAGAGAAGAAAGAGAGAAAGAAGAAAGAAAGAGAGAAAGAGAAGAAAGAAATAGAGAGAGAGGAGAAGAGAGAAGAAGGAGAAGGAAAGGAAAGAAAGAAGGAGGAAGAAGATGTAAGGAGGAAGTAGGAAAAGAAAAAAGAAGAAGAGAGGGATGGAGGAGAGTAGAGAGAGAAGAAGGAAGAGAAGGAAGAATAAGAAGAGGAAGGGAACGAAAGCAAGAAAGAACGAGAAAGGAAGAGAAGCCCCCAGCCCTGGCGGCGCGAAGGGGGCGGCGAAGGGGGCGTGGCTCCCTCCCCAAAGGTCCCACCCCTCCCTCTGGTCGGGCCCCCTTGCCTTTGATTGGCTCCTTGTCCGGGCGGCCCCTCCCCTTCGCCTTAAAGAGGGGCGGGCCTGGGCGGGGGGGGTCGAGGAGGAGTCCGAGGCTTCTCTTCTCCATCCCTCTTCCTTCCTCGGCTGGGCTCTCTGTCTCTCTCTTTCTTCCCTCCGCCTGCGCGGCGGGGCGCTGGCTCTCTCTCTCCCTCTTTCCCTGGGCGGGACTCCACTTCGGGGCTCCAAAGTGGAGCCGGCCCGGCGGAGGCGGCTGGGGGGCTGCTCTCCTTCCCCTCCCCTCCGGCTGCTCCCCGAGGGCGCCCCGGCAGCATGGCTGTCTCCTCGCCCCTCCTCCTGCCCCTCCACCTCTTCCAACGCCAGCAAGCAGCAGCAGCGCACCACCGCACCAACACCGCCCGCCCCAACGCCCCCAACCCAACACCACCACCAACAACAACCCCAGCAGCAACCCAGGAGCCCCTCTCTTCCGGACGGAGCCCCTTCTTCCCCCCGGACTCTCCCCTCCTGGGCAGCCCCGGCATGCAGGGCTTCGGCGGCGGAGGGGGCTCTGGGGGCCCCGGGGCCCCGGGGAGTGCAAGATGGTGGAGCTGCACGGGGTGGCAGGTGGCCTCCTTCCTGGGTGGAGGGCCAGGAGCTGATCTGCCTGCCGCAGGTCTTCGAGCTCTTCCTGAAGCACTGGTCGGGGGCCTCCACACCGTCTACAACCAACTCAAGCGCCTGGAGATCGCGCCCGTCGTCTGCACCGTCGAGCAGGTGCGCGTCCTCCGCGGCCTCGGCGCCATCCAGCCCGGCGTCAACCGATGCAAACCATCACCAGGAAGGACTTCGAGACCCTCTACACGACTGCACCAACGCCAGGTCAGCAGCGCCCCCTGGGCCCTCGGGGGTCAGCCCCACTGCCCTCCACCCCCCTTGGCAAGCCTGGCATGGCTCCAGGGGCAAGGAAGAAGAGGGGGGCAGCAGGTGCCCCTCCCTCAGGGTTGCCTTTGCCCCCAAACTGAGAGGAGAAAGAGAAGTCTGGGCTCACCCCCCTTTCCCCATTGGCCCCCTCGGAGGCTCCAAGGTTCAGGTGCCCCCCCAACTCCCCTCCTGAGAAGAGAAAGGAACAACCCCCACTCGACTCCTTCCCCCATTGGCACCCTTTCAAGGCTCCAGGGTTCAGCTTGGCAGCGGGTGCTTCTTCAAAGTGCTTCTGCCTCCCCCCAACTCCCTCCCTGAGAGGAGAAAGAAGTTGTTGGGGGCTCATTTGCCCCAGCTCCCTTCCTTTCCCCATTGGCACCCTTTGAAGGCTCTAGGGTCAAGAAAGAGAGGATAGGGTTGGCAGCAGGTGCCTTTCAGGTTGCTTCTGCCCCCCCTCCTTTCCTGAGAGGAGAAAGAAAGTGTGGGGCTCACCCTCCAACTCAACTCCTTTCCCCAGTGACAACCTTTCAAGGCCTGGAGGGTTCAGTTTGGCAGCAGGTGCCCTTCATAGAATCATAGAGTTGGAAGAGACCACAAAGGTCATCCAGTCCAACCTCTTGCTATGCAGGAAGAGGAAGAGGTGGGACTCGAACCCAGAGCCATGGGATCAGAGGGCAAGCCTCTTAACCTCTGGGCCATCCAGAGTGGTTTCTGCCCCTCTAACCCCCTTCCTGAGGGGAGGAGGAAACTTCCAGGTTGCCAGCAGGTGCCCCTCAAGGTTGTGCTCCTTCCCTTACTCCCATCCCGAGGGTGAAGAGGAACTATGGGGCTCACCCACCTCCCAAACTTCCCACAGTGGCACCCTTTGAAGACTCTAGGGTAAAGAAAGAGAGATCAAGTTGGCAGCAGGCGCTTCTCAGGGTTGCCTCTACCCCACTCCCATCCTGAGGGAAGAGAGAAACCCCACATTCACCCCCTTTGCCCACTTGGCAAAGAGGGGTCAGGTTGGCAGCAGTGCCCCTAAGGGTTGCTTCTGCCCCCCTCACATCCTGAAGGGAGATGAACTTTGGGGTTAACTCCCCAAAAGACTTTCCCCAGTGGCATTGCTTTCAAGGCTCTGTGGCTAAGAAAGAGGGGTCAGGTTGCCCCTCAGGCTTGCTTTGCCCCTACTCCCATCCTGAGTGGGGAGAGAAATTGGGGGGGGGGGTTCACCCCCAAACTCACCCCTTTCCCCCACTGGAACCCTTTAAGGCTCCAGGGCCAAGAAAGAAGGAACCTTAAAGGGTGCCACTAGTGAAAGTTTTTTGAGGGTGAGCCCCACAGTTTGTCTCCCTTCAGGATAGGAGTGGGTTGGAAATCAACCCCGAGGGACCCTGGCCTAGCAACCTGACCCCTTCTCTTTACCCTGGAACCTTCAAAGGGTGTCAATTGGGAAAGGAGGTGAGTCTTTTTGGGCGGGTGAGCCCCACAGTTTCTTTCTCCCCTCAGTATGTAACCCTGAAGGACACCTACTGCCAACCTGACCCCAGTTTCCTGGCCCTGGAGCCTTCAAGGGTCCAATAAGGAAAGGAGGGGAGTCCTTCCCCCACTGGCACCACTTTCCAGGGCAAAAAAAGAGGGCCAAGTTGGGCTCTAAGTACTTGATCTGTTGGGGTTTGGCTCACAACCCTTCCCTCTTGGGTGGGACATGCTTTTGTTTTGTTTAGGAAATGTGTGGGTCCCTCTCTGGGTGTCTCCAAGCATCCATTGAAAGTCTGAAGGGGGTCTTTCCCACGTGTCTTGAAGACCCCATTTAGAAGCACTTTGTGTTTAGTTACAGGAGGGGTGTTAGTCCAACTTTTTGTCTCCACTGTTTACGTTTAAGATGGCGTGTGTACTGGAAAAATCAAAGACGGGGCGATACAGGGTTGAGTCTTCCTTGTCTGCAATTTGAAAACACTCCCCCCAAATGGAACCTCTCCCATAGGTGCTGAGAGATAGGTGACACCATTCGAGGCTCACAGAGGTGGTTTTATGGGCAAAGGTATTGCAAAACGTTTCATGCGTGTGTATCATGTGCCTCCGAGTTAATTTGCTTGATGCACCAAAGTATTAAAAAGTATTGTATCGGAAGTACAATATCTTCCGGCGATGTGCCTATGAAATGTAACGTGAATTTTGTGCTTAGACTTGGGTCCCATCTCCCACATTTTCTCATGAGGGATGTGCGTGAAAATACAGGTATGGAGGGAAATAGGATGCAATGTGAAGCATACTGAGTGAGGAAAAGGTTCAGAGGCTTCTTTGCCTTTTGTTGTGAGATGGGGCAACTTGGGAACAACTTCCAAACAAACTTTCAGAGAGCTGCAACCGGAGGCAAAGTCAATTTGGAGTTGGGTCTGGATTGACGCTGACTGGATCAGCCACAGTGGGAATGGGCAACCTTTACGTCTGGACTTTAAAACTGATTTTAATTTGAAGGATGTGATGCTGCATGTTCTTAGGTTCTCTCCATGTAAGCTCTGTTGTGTAAAGGCCAGTTCTCACATTGCATTAGAGAATTGCTCTCTCTTCAGATACCTGTAGGAAATAATCCTAGGGCATGCTCAGTTTTGAATTTTTGGGGAGGGTTTCGTTATGAAACACAAGTCATGTTTTGATATGAAAGTGAAATGTGCAAAAAGAAATACAAGTGTTGATTACAGTATGCGTTCATGACTGTGGCAGTTAAGCGCAGATGCCTTCCAAGTTGCATTGTTTGGAACCAATGGAGCTTGTTTTTCCAAACAAGTATGTTTTAGGAGTAGGGCATCTTAGTGAGCTTGATCGGAAAGTTCAAAGGAAAGCGCTCCTTGGGAAACAGGTTCAATATTCAGGGACAGCTGACTGCCTTTTAACAGCACAGTTAAAGTAAGTTGCATTGAGTTCAGTTGCATTTATTTTCAGGTAAGTATGTCTAAAGCTGCAGCCTAGAATGAATCTTGATGGGGGAATATTAGTCCAGGAAAAAGAACCCTGGATACATTTTATTTTTCCAGTATTCCTCCTACTGGTTGTGGCATTACATCCTTCCTTTTTAAAATGAGTAAGACTTTTATTCCAGTTTTGTTTTGATCAGATGTATCAGAAAGTCGGAATGGGCAGAAAGCAAGACAGATGGATTTGGCCACCCTTATTTTTATTACACCCCCCCCCCCAAATGTTTGTCCTGTCACTCTCTGTATCATGTGTATTACATTGCACAAGATCTTTCCTCTGTATTTTGTGCATCGTGTCCGATGGTATTTTGTGCATTGTGTCCTACGTTGGACAAAGTTGTTGGCCTCTTAGGTGCTCAAAGACCTGGAATCATCCTTCAGCCCAGTTTAATCTACTTCTTTAGGGAAACTGTCGAGCAAGCCATGAGTATTTTAGTTTTTGTTCATAGTTGTCGATGAGCCAAAAGAGCACCAGATGCTCTCCTTGCCTTTGAGGTTGCATATATGCCCCAACGCTGGCCGGTTTGAGAAAACCAGAGCATGTAATTTGAGGTTTGCTAGACTGAAATTTGAGGATGTGGCTCCCATAAGCAAAAAATCTCTGCCGGGGTTTGCCAGACCAGCTCTGCCTTCCTAGACCCCCATATGGTCGCCTGGAGTCATTGACCCTAAACCTCAGAAGATGAATGGGCTTCTCTCCTCATTAGGATGCTCTTTGCCCGAAGGGGGTTGGGGCCTGAATGAGATTATGCAAAAGAGGCCAAGAAGTGTGTGTTGCAACTTTTCCGAACTGAGATGGGGGAGTTCTCTGGATGCTAAAACCTTTGAGATCTTCATGTTAGGGATTATCTGGCCTGCTTCTCTGGAAAGGAAGAACAACTGTTCTGTTCGCTGATGAAAAGAGAAGGACAGTATTTATAGAAATAAATGAGGTTGGCAGTTTTTTGGTTAGTGCAGTTTTTGTAGCCTTTTTTGAAATCATGAACCTCAATGAAAGGCTATATGAATCTTAGTTTAAACCCTAAGCATCTGCACCTCCTTTAATGATTTTTTGGTTACACTTTTCTTATAGGTGAAAGTTCTCATTGCATCACTTTACTTAGTTCCTATCATTGTATCAGTTCTGAGCTGGGAATTAAACTTGTGAAGGAGAAGCAGTAAATATTGTATTGTCTCTTGCAGCAATATTACTGCTCCCTCCTCTCAAGTTTTATTCCCAACTCAGAAATGATAACAGTGATACAAACTAAGTAAACTAAGAAATGGTACAATGAGAAGTTTCACCTAGGCTTTAGTGGGATGTGGGGAACACTGTGAGATATGGATCCAAGAATAGAAGAGAGTTTATAAGACTGATGGTTTTGTCTTACCTCTGGAGCAATTTTAGCTAGCCCAGTTATTTAGCGCATGTTGCTCTGTCATTGCCTTTGGAAATAGAGACTGTTAACCGTTGTCCTGGAGAGCATTAACAGCTTCTCCACATTTTGTTGTTGCTGTGTGCCTTCAAGTTGTTCCTGACTTATGGCAACCCTAAGGATGACCTTATCATAGTTGGGTTTTTTTTTTGGGGGGGGGCATGTTTTTTCATAGGTTTTTTTTGCTATTGCCATCCTCTGAGGCTGAGAGAGTGTGACTTGCTCAAGGTCACCCAGTGGGTTTACACGGCCGAGTTGGGATTCGAACCCTGGTCTCCAGAGTCATTGTCCAGCACTCAAAGCACTCCACCATGTTGGTTGAATTCTCCAACTTAAATGCGTAGCAATGTGGGCAAAGATACGATAGCTAAGTTTATGTAAAGATTTGTTTAATCAAAGGTGTTACCAGTATATGCATTGCGTAACTTTTTGATTGTCTGCATTCCTTGGTTTTATATGTCAAAATCAGCAATTCTATGTGTCCTGATGAACAAGTAAGATATGGAGAGCTAAGTCTCCAACAGTCTACAAACTGGACCGTTGGGTAATTTGTCAGGATCCCTCACCTCCCTGTCTTCATATATACAGTATAAAACCGAATCTGCATTTATTTATTCATAACACTTTTAAATTGCCCACTAACCAGAGACCTCTAGGTCTTGTGCAGATATAAAAACACATCAGTAACACTTTGGAAAACAATGATACTTTTGCAAGTATGAAAGTCGATTATTTAGAAAAGAGTGTGGCTTATTGATTGGGTTGCAGCACAAATGCTTTGCAACTTTTTCCTCTGCGAGAGTTCTGCTGTTGGTTCATGTTTTTCCTGAGAACATGTTGGGCGAATGTCTTGATCTTACGCACACAGAAGGTGCAATGCAAAACAGCCTGCATTAATCATTTGCTGAGGAAGCCTTATCTTTCGAAAGTCAGCGGCATTATTTCTTGAACGCCGCATGTTAATTGTTGATTTGGCAACAGGTACACTTTTAGAGGTGCTAAGAGCCTTTGGTTCATTTCCATTGTACGGTCTTTAGCTGTCTCCTTTTCCTTTTTTACCGATTCATCCTGTGCAAAATGCTGTTAGGAATAATTTAGGTTTGTCTGTGACAGAACTGTTTCTCAACTTGAGGCTGTCAGTTTGTACACACAATGTGAGATCCAAATAAGATGGGAACAGATTGCTCAGGAGCGTACATCGTCTCAGATCTGCATATTGATTCACTAGCTTTTATTTAGCATGCGGAGTCTAATGTACAGCTGCTTTTAAATGGAGTGATTTTAAAATTATGCAGATATCGTGGGCACCCGCCGTGTTCCAGTTCAAACCATGTTTGAAACTGAGGTGACTTTTAAATGCAATTTGTGATGAAGGGGGGATTTCTGTTTAAAGTAAATCTACCATCTGCTGAGTGAATCTCAAGTTTGTGGGTAGTTCTTAAATAGTTCTTTGGATCCAGTTCATGGCTACTGCTGTTGGGTGCCTTTAGGTTGTTTCTGACTTATGGCAACCCTAAAAAGTGAACCTATCTTAGGATTTTCTTGGCAAGCTTTGTCCAGAGGGGTTTGCCCTTGCCTCTCTATGAGGCTGAGAGAGTATAACTTGCACAAGGTCTCCCAGGGCATTTCCATGGTTGAATGAGGATTTGAACCCTGGTCTCCTGAGTCATAAAATGCAGTATTCAAACCACTACGCCACTACTATAGCTGGCCCCTTAGAAGTTGCCTTGCAAATCATATTTCTCTTCTGTGTCTGAGTAAGTTTTAACATAGAATGTAAAAGTAAAGGAATTCAACTGGGCATCTCGAAAGTAAGATATACCCACAAGGAAAGAGAAAGAAAGAAAGAAAGAAAGAAAGAAAGAAAGAAAGAAAGATGCTGGCAAAACGTCAGGAATAAACTCTTCTAGAACATGGCCATATAGCCTGAAAAACCCACAAAAAACTGGAGAGAGAACTAGATGGACCTATATATATAAGTATCACCTTTCAGACTATGCTATAGCACATGATTTTGAGGACTACTCCTCACATCATCAGATGCATAGGGTTTTTGGAGGGTGGATGGGAATTTTAGATGGTAAGTCCGGAGAAAAATTAAATGCAGAATAAACTGTCAGAAAGAGCTGTTAGAGGAATGCGATGCAATAAAGATACTAAGTGGGAGGAAGCTTCTTCTTTTCTTAATAGTAGGAAGAAGCAAAAAACCTACGTCGTAAGTTTAAAAGTTATACAGGATTATCTAGGAGTAAACCTCACTGAACTCAGTGGGATTTTTGAATGTGCGTGTATTGGATTGTGCTTCCGTAATTGTATTTCTTCCACTTAGGATACAGCTAGCAGCTAATTCTCGGTGCTTTTCAGTTCTTTTATTTAACTGATCCCTTATCTGGTAAAAACGATCTTGTGGTGATAATTATCAGTGTTTGTGCAACAAACCACTGCACCCCCCGCCATTCTTGGAAAATTAAACCAAACCGCCACAGTTTTATAATATTCCTCCCGCTGTGTAACGTTTATCATCTATTTTGTCATGACTAGCAGACGAAACAGTTCCGTTTGTCAAAACACACCTATTCAGGATTTGGATTCCAAATCTGTGATGGCTGAATGCGAAGGGTATATATAGATTGTGTGCATTGGAATTCTCTGTTCGTTGTGTCAACATTTCTTAATTAGTCCGGCGCATGTGAGTTGAATTAAACAGTGCCCTCTTGCATTGTGGCCCAACTATAGTTACGCTCCAGCACCTGGAACATGAAATGATCAAGAGACGATGATGTCTTCATGTATCTGGGATACATTTTTGCATACGCCTTGTTCCAAAAATATGGCATGGTAATTATACCCTGCGCTGCTGAATTTCTCTTCATGGGATGGGGAAAGGAAAGTCATATGGAGATTTAAAAACTGATCTGGTGTTATCATGCCAACTTGACCTGTTAGGAAATGTTAGCCTGCATATGCGCCGATATGTTTCTATATTATGTGCATGTAGGCAGCTTTGAAGGATGGCGATTATATTAATTTTTAGTATATAAAAACATTGTTACAAAGGGCTACTGAATTTTGCTGATCAAGAAGCCATTTTGCTTTATGATCTCTTTATGGGTAATATCAGGAGCACTTTAAGGTTGCAATCCTAAATCCGCTTACCTGCAAAAAATATGCCTCAGTAAAGTTACATCTGAGTAGAGAAGTGTATTTATTGCATGGTAAAAGTCTTCACACCTCCATACTACGTCTTCAATCAACTGGAAATTGGTTAAAAATGTTTAAAGCATTACGGTTCAAAAGCTTGCAATCTGAAGCATACTTATTTCCAGTAATTTGGACTTTAAAGCAAACGTGTCCAAGACTGAGCTGAAAGAAATTCTGGCTGATCATTATTAAAACAATTTTCAAACAACGATCCCAGCCAAATCATAACTTTTTGTTTGTTCATTGTTGTTTATATATCTCCAGGATACGAAGAATTTTACCATCTGCTGGGTGTGTTGCTATGAAATGTTGATCAGATGTAAATTATTTTCACACGAGGAAAGAAAAAAATACATCCCAGGGAAGATTGTAAATGACTGAGTGAGGTTTTTGAAAGTTCCTTAGTCTCTCATTTAAACTTGGTTCTTCAGTGATGAAGAGACATTCTATCAAAAGTGAAGGTGGGCAGTATACAACTTTTGTTTCTGGTTCCAGTACAGTATCTCTTTAAAATGAGCCCCATAAAGTCTGTAGTTGCAGTTTTATACTGTATTGGAAGAGCAATGTCAAAGTTATCATTAAGGCACTCAGCTTATATACCACTACAGTTTTCAGTGCGCATATTGATCTTCAGTGCCCACTTACATAAACCATGCTACTTTTTTCCTGTTTAAGTTATTCACTTGGTGTCAGTGTTGGACACTTTACCCAAAACTGTTCTTTGAGGACATGATAGGAATTTGTGGGACTTGAGCGTGGAAATTATTTATTAACTTTATAGTTTCTAAGTGTATATGAGGTTGGTTGTATTCCCATCTTCTGGTGTAGTGGCTAAGAAGGCTCAGATTGAAATCGTGCAGGATGACAAATTTATTTTTTGAGCTTTTGGCAACCACTATTACCTTGGTCTTTCCCTCTTATTTGCAGAAAGAGATCTTTACCTTACAGCAGTGGTCAGATTATTGGGCAAAGGGTAAAAGAACCCTTCATGACTTCCAAAAATCCATCCCTTAGTTTGTCTCCATTTTTTATAACATCTTTACAGTTACTGAGTAACCATAACTGCAAATGGTCCATGGGGATGCGCTGTGTCCTCCCCAGAATTTAAGCAACGCCTTGTGTTTATTTGGTAAGACTTAACATATAAAAAGTACCCTGAGCATTTAGCATGTGGCATATAAATACTTAATGTTCATTAAAAAAAGAAAAGAAATATAAGATGCTAGCACTATGTGTGTTGCTTTGCTTACTCTGAGAAGATTCACTGAGCGTCCTGAGATTTACTGCCTACTAAGTTGACTTAGGATTCCTGACAGAGCATCTAGGCTGGTGAGAATATTTCCCACCCTCTTAAAACCAGTGATGAATAATTTATACAGTTTCAGAGTTGTTGTTAGTGTGTGTGTGTGTTTAATAATTGTTCCCCACTTGTTTGCCTTTAGTTCTCTCAATGCCTTGCTGTTTATGTGCAGCAAAATCTAATCTGAAGGGAGTGTGATTGTTTAAAAAATCTTGTCATTTCTGAGAGCACTAGATTTCTCCAGCTGCGGAATAAATGCTTTTCCCCTGAAAGGAGAGGAAACGTTTGTACGTTTGTGTTACACATTTTGAGTCCTCATAAAAGCAGTTTGTTCACAAACACGCTCTCACCTCCCCCGTCCAAGTCCCCCATTAAACCTCATTTGTAGCTCCTGGAGCCGAATCAAAATAATTAGGCATTAAGGATATTGTTGCTGCGTATTCAAAAGGTCTTTGGAAGCGTTTTCTTCCCTCTGTGTCCCCCCTCTCCTCCTTTTCAGCATCTCAACCTGCAGAAGAACTCTTCAGCATCACTTCAAAACCCACAGTTCTGAAAAGACGAGGGATCAAAATGCACGCACTTTTAAACTCATTGGCTCTGGCAAGGGGAAATTGAGCATTTGCACCCAATAAGCCTGATTGTGGAGCCGCATGCAAATTGTGTGTTGATTTATCTCCTTTTTCTCCCCCTGCTTTTTTCCATTTGAATTGATCTTGCATTAATTTTGCCAAGCATCTCTGTGAGGCTGCAGATGTTGCCCTGTGTTTAATAAATCAACGAGACGGATCCGAATGAATCACTTCAGATGGATTCTCTGCTCGGTTTGATGTCTAGATGTTATTCTTAGCTTGTTATCGTGACAGATGCATTAATGTTCCCATACACTGCCAGCAGTGTCAAAGAGATTGAAGCTTTTAAAGTGCTGCTAACCTCTCCCCTACCCTTCTCTCTTTCTCTCTGTATCCAGGTTTAGTAAAGGGGGAAAAAGCTGACTCCGAAACTAAAATTGCTTTCTAGAAAGAGGGGAAAACCATAAACTTAACCAAAAAAACATTCCTGGGTGGGGATTAATCTCCCAACAAGCCTGTAAGAAGAGAGTTAAATTTGTATAATATTGTTCTGGATAATGGTTAACAGGGATGGAAATCAATATATAAAACTAAGAATAGCACAAGGTCTTTTAATAGTATAACCATTTTCTCTGCATTAATA
Organism: Sceloporus undulatus; assembly: GCF_019175285.1. Taxonomy (NCBI): domain Eukaryota; kingdom Metazoa; phylum Chordata; class Lepidosauria; order Squamata; family Phrynosomatidae; genus Sceloporus; species Sceloporus undulatus. Next base: position 44,728,826 of record NC_056528.1, on the reverse strand, counting down.
TTTCATTATACAAAGAGGAAAAAAAAAGATTGGCAGGAGAAGTAAGATAAGACTATATTGAAAATGTTGTTACAAATAGTGCCAGACGGATTGTGTATTGTGCATAGTGACATTTCTCGTTTTGGAGGGGGTTTAATGTAGTTGGATTTGTGTTAGGGCTTTGGCAGCTTCCTTCCCTTGAACCCATCAGTTGCCGATTCATTTTTCAAAACCAGCCCAACGCCACAAACGTTGCCGAGAATGAACAAAAAGTTGTTGACTGGCATCTCCTGATAACTTTTTCCTACTTAAGTGGAACTTGGGATCACAGATCATAAAGTTGCATAAAGCCTTTTTAAACAGAGCGTGTTATTTTAAATTCTGGACATGCTTGTGGAATCGGAAAATATTCCTCGTTGTTACACTGCAGCGTTTCACTCTACCGCATTAAATGCAATTTATTACCAGCGTTATAATAATAATAATTTAATGGCCTTTCTGGATTCCTCCCCCCTCCAGCCCTTATGCCTGTACTCCATATGGGATCTGTTTCCGTCCACATTAATTCATTTGGGACAAGATCCAACCATTATTAGGCACTTCTAAATAACATTTGTTTTTAATGGGAGAATTAAACTATTCAGATGTTTATGTTTCGCTGCGTCTTGGTCTTGATGGCTCTTCCGTTTGACCGCTGAATCCCTGCTGTGTGACATGCAGCGAAATCCTCTGTGTTTACTTGAAAGCCATTCCCACTGGGTCCAGAGTTGCTTATTCCCAAGCATATCTGTGGATGAGTGCAGCCTAAACTCAGCACAACTAATTCGAAGTCAGAATAACCATGCAAGGTTTGCCTTGTCACAAATGGGGGAAAAAGTAGGGTGGTGTTAAACAGGAATTGCTGTTGGACATCTAGGATTTGGGTTCCCTTCGTATTAGTGCTGTATCGCAGGTTCCACTGGAAACCTAAGAAAAGCCCTTTAGGTGTAGTTGTGTGTATAGTGGTTAACAGTATGGTCTTGGAAGCCAAAAGAGAAGGTATGAAGTTGAAATCCCTCTTTTGCTGCTGGCTGTCAGTATCTGGTATTCGGAGGCACAAGCAGGACCTGGGATAAAATGTTCCCATGTGAAACGCTTCTGTTCGGGATACCCATCATCCAGCTATATTAATACACAAATCAAATGCTAGGATTCTACTTCAACTATCATGGTAACATCCCATGGAATGCTGGGATTTGTAGTCTGTTGAGGCACTATTGCCCTTTTGGTTGAGAACTCTAAAGGTCCCTCCCTGACCGCAACCTCAGGATGATTCCATAGGATGCTGCCATGGCAGTTAAAGTGGTATCATAGCATGACATTTGTACAGTGTGGAAGGACTTCAGCACTCATTTTCATGGAATGATAACGCATTTGAGGAAGTTGACTGAAGTCTACAAAAGCTCATGCTGCCCACTTCTTTCTTCCAGTTACTTTCAAAGGTGCTACAAGATCTCTCTACATACTGAGTCTACAGACTAACATGGCTATATCTTACAACATTATCATGGAAGACAGTCTGGCCCGCTGATGAGAACTGCAGTTGAGAAGACTGTTCTTGTCGTGTGCCTTCCAATCGTTTCTGACATTAGGCGATCCTAAGGCCATGCAATCTCAGGGTTTTCTTGGCAAGATTTGACCAGTGGCATTTTCCCTTCCTTTCCTCTGAGGCTGAGAGAATGTGACTTGTTCAAGGTCAACCCATTGGGTTCCCACAGTTGAACAGGGATTAAAACTCTGGTCTCCAGAGTCATGTGTATTTTAGATGACGTTTTTATTGCCTGAATTGTATTTTTAAATGATGTTATTGTTTTATTGTAAACATTTTAGATGTATTATTGTATTATGGTTGTAATCCCTCCTCGATCCATTTGGAGAGGTGGGAAATACAAGTAAAGGGCCCAAACAGGCCAAAATAAAGCTGCATCGGGTCACTTTGGAGGTATGCTGCTTAAATGCTGCATGCATCCTAAGAATCTGGAAGCCATGCCAAAGCCATGCTTCAGTCCTAAGGACTGGACCCCAGTTTTGGTGCAGCTTCTGGCCTCTTAAGATGCATGTGTCATTTAAACAGCATACCTCCAAAGTGACCTGAAGCAGCTTTATTTTGGCCTGTCTGTATGGGCCCATGATGATGATGTTGATGATGATGATCCAGTGTTCAAGCCACTACACCATGCTGGCTCTCCAAGAATACTATCCACTGCAAAATTTTACTTCAATGCAAGAGAAGTATCATGGTTACAAGGCATCATCCAGAATAACTCAGAATCTTGGGATTTGTAGTTTGGGGAGGCGCTGGAGCTCTCTGGGTAAGAAATCTAAGGCCTGTTCCAGACTGCCAAAATAAAGCTGCTTTGGGTCTCTTTGGAGACATGCTGTTTAAATGATGCATGCATCCTAAGAATCCGGAAGCTGCACCAAAGCTGCACTCCAGTGCTTAGGAATGGAGTGTGGGTTTGGCGCGACCTCCGGACTCTTAGGACCCATGCATCGTTTAAATAGCATACCTCCAAAGAGACCCGAAGCAGCTTTATTTTGGCAGTCTGTAACAGGCCTATGTTTCCCTTCCTAAACTGTAAATCTTTGGATCCTATTGCTTGGAACCATGGCAGTTCAAGTAGAATCGTAGTTTTATAATTGCCTCGTGTTAATGGGCCTCGAGACATTTCCTTGCATTTCTTCTTCTGCCTAGTTTTCAGACTCCTTTCCCCTGAAGGTCCTCAAAAACAGCCGGTCAAGATTCTGTATGCATGGAGTTTGCTCATTTCTTATTATTCTGTTTTGGAGGGTTGCTGATACTTTGCTTTTGTGTGTCAGTGATGCAGTTTTGGCTGCATAGGTAGCAACACTTCTGTGCACAATGAACAGTGATGGTTTTGTCTCTGCGTGCATATAATATACACTTCCTCCAAATAGTGAAGCCATTGGCTATCATGTTGTGGCAACTGTTTTTAAGTGTCATAGAAACATAGAATTACTGTTTCTGAAATGACTTTATGTTTATCTGATGAACATATTGATTGTTCTTTGAAAATGTGTTACATGTGTCTGTTTCTCAAGGAACCAAACTTTTTGTCACTCCATTCAAAGTTGCAATTGAAAGCACTTCGTTTCTTACAGATCTTGCAAAAATTGCTTGCGTATTGTTGCCACATAAAAGTGTCCAGATCTTGCCCATGGCTAAAGCTTTGAACTGGTATGTCATTTTAGCAAAGGACACTTTGCTAGAGAAATTTGGAGAGGGAATTGGTGTAACGAATATTGATTTTTGGAGAAGAGAGGAAAGCGCTGTGTTTGTATTAGGAACAGGTATTTACAGATTTTGGATACAAAATTCACTCTGACTGTTTTTATTTGCCTTGGGATTCATTTTGCTGTACGGCTCTGCCTTGGATTCACAATTAATAATTATTCATTATTAAGAAGAAATATTCCTCATGGTGAATGTTACCAGTCTTTTGCTAAAAAAGGGTTGTTTGTTTGCTGTTACTCCGTCCCTCACCTTGAAAATGTTGCAGCCCAAGTTGGTACTTCTGGCATCCAAACTGTGGCTTATAGCAGGAGTAGGAGTATCAGGCTTGCAAGCTGTTTTTCAGTCGAACCTCAAGGTCCACCAACTACAGCCAGGTGCCAAATGGAGATGCTGGCAGTTGGACATAGAGTTACAGATCAAAGCTGTTAGCATCTTTTTTCTTTTGGCAGGAAGGATACCAAAAAAAGAGAGATCCTTTGGCTTCTTCTAGGCATTCTAAACTTTTAGTTTTTAGATGTTGTGTCTCTTTTGGGGCATCTTCGTGTGTTCTTAGTTTTACTGTCTCACGTTTTATCCTTTTAGCATTTTGTAATCTGCCGAGAGGATTTTTGTAACTGCATAGATTAAAAATATAATAATTATATTGTACACATTGAGAAAAAAGGTGCTTTGAAGTCTGTGCTCTGACAAGGAGTTGATTTGCAGATTCAGAAGCATCCACCTTTCACACATGTTCTCACACACCACACACGTATTCTTTATTTCTGTAGCTTAATTTAGGCCCCATAGAGACAGGCCAAAATAGAGCTGCTTTGGGTCACTTTGGAGGTATGCTGTTTAGATAATACATGCCTACTAAGAGTCTGAAAGCGATGCCAAAGCTGCACTCCGGTCCTTAGGAGTGGGTCATGGCTTTGGCACAGCTTCTGGCCTCTTAGGATGCATGCATCATTTAAACAGCATACCTCCAAAGTGACCCGAAGCAGCTTTATTTTGGCCTGTCTGTATGGGGCCCTAGAGAGGGGAAAAAAGGTCCAAACCACACTGCAGCAATAATCCAGTTTGAGACTGCTTTAACTGTCCCGGCTCAGTGCTTGGGAATTCTGGGAAATGTAGTTTAGTGAGATATTTAACCTTCTCTGCTAGAGAGCTCTGGTGCCACAACAAACTACAATTCTCAGAATTCCCTAGCACCGAGACACGGCAGTTAAAGCAGTCTCAAACTGGTTTATTTCTGCAGTGTGTTTTGGACCTAAGTCATGGGGGCAGTTTGGATTAGTTGCAAATTATATGAGGATTACCATTAGATCCTGTTTCACTTTCTGCCAGCCCCAGTTTCCTACCCTCCAACTGTCCTTGTTTGGAAGGTATAGTCATTAATCCCCTCTTTTCAGCTGCTTTAAAATGTCCCGGTTTCTCTCTTCCCACTTTTCATATTTGTGTTCAGCTTATTTCAGCTGCTGCAGACTGACTGTCAAATGCAAAAGTAGTTGACAAAAGGAGGCAGAATCTTGCCCTTCCCAGTAGGCTCTGGCAAAAGCAAATTAATGCATCCTTGGCTACCTTGTGCGTTCTTCCACATTGTTAACTGTTGCCATCTTGTCCATCATCTGACATTGTTTAGCCACACATGTCTCAGTTTTCATCTGAGTTCAGACAAAGGACTCATATTATGCCTTTGGGGGTAGACATAAAACCACAATTTCCCCTTCAGCGTTTTGGTTTAGTTCTATGCGGACGTCTCTGCTTAGAACTCAGAGGCTTAAATCCCATTACCAGTCCCACCTAGAGTAGACTGATTGAATCAAATGTTGGACGCTAAGTCAATAGTCAGGTCATTTCCTTTTATGCATTGCAAACACTGCAGTTGGATTAGGACCTAAATCTCAATTTCATCCAAAGCTTGTCCTCTAAGAAGACCAAAACAGATGGTGAATAAAGCATAGACCTGATTGCAGCACCTTAAGTCTTGGGAATGAAACACTTTGAAAGACAACTTGGGTGTGCAGTTGGGTATTATTTCTGACATATGGGTAAGGACTTATTTTAAAATGCGCCTTGATTAGACGTGAATTACTTAGTACAACAGCCAGTGTAGCATGTAATGGCTCTCAATGATTCAGATTTATTCTGCTTGATATATTAGAGGCATCCCTAGGGGCAGCACAGTTTTGATCTCTCTGGCCACCGGTTAGCGCATGCTTCTGAAAGGCAACCGAGTCCGGCAAGAACGTCCCCCCGCCGATTCTGTAACTGGCAAATTAGAAATATTAATAGCTACGGCTAAAGGCATTATGTCTGCTCCCCCCCAAAAAAGGTTCCACTGTATGCCTTTTATATCCATGTAATTAATGACATAGTTGTATTGCCTCCCTGTATATATCCTTTCTGGCTTGAACTTTTCTGTCGCTTGTCTCTCCTAAGTGAGTGTAAGGCGATTACGGTTCCCTCCTGTATGCTATTTTGACCTTGTAAGCCTGTTTTCCTTGTTGCAATGCATCCCACCAGACCTGCATCCTTGCTTTAGCTCTGTGAGTTCCAAATAATAGCCCTGAAATCATGCGAAGGATTGGCATCAACTCCTTACCAGCGGCTCGTATTGCTACGCACCGATCTTTTTGTCTTTGGTTCTTCTGCTCCTTATCAGTCATTTTAATATAGCTTTGCGAACATTTTATGTTTCCCCAAAATGTTCAATTACGGCAACGTACAGTGATCGTATCGGGTTCCTTCTGTCTGATCTCTGGTAAGAGCATTTAAACTGCATTTAGAGACGGCGTGCTATTTATGCGCTGGGTTAAAAAGGAAAAGAGTAATATTGATCTGGCCATGGATTAGAGGGTGGTAGGGTTTTGTTTTTTTGAAATCGGCAATAGCTTGAACACAAAGGGCCTTTTCTCCCACCCCGCCTCAGCCCCTATATGATTTCTCAAGCCTGCCATTGATCTACTGGTTTTTATTGCATTCATTATTTATTAAAAGAATTTGCAAGCTAAACATAACGCTAAGCTAGTTTGCACAGAGGGACCGCACTTAGGAAATTGAATGGAGATTGCATTAGAGATGAACATCTGTGCAGGTTTTCCACTTGTGTATTTATTGGTTTGTATAAAAGGTGCATTGGATTAACAGTTATCACTTGTTATGGCTCAATGCTTTTCTCAGAGCCGGGGCCATTTAGTTATTGTTTAGAAAGCATTTGCTTATCGTAAAACTTAAAAAAAGGATGCAGTTCTAAACTTCGGGCTTAATTCTTTCCTAATGTGCCCATATCTTGTTTCTATCTGAAACAAGAGATCTGATTATATGATAGATGGGGAGCCATTCACTAGATGGTGTGTTATATATAGAGAACATGTGGGGAGAAGGTAGGTGTAGTAGATCCAACGATGTTTTGTAAGTCTGAATTATTTAACAACAGCACCAATAAGATTGCATCCTTCCAGCCTCAATGAAGAAAGCACAGAGTATAGCAGGAGTGGTGTTTTATTTGGGAAGGTTGTTTGGTACTCAAAACAAATTCTTGGACCCATGTTTGAAGTGTGTACCATTTGCACCAGACTTGTTGTGATACTTGTTAAAAACAAAGGAGAGGTTAAAAGCCTGAAATCTGCCTATCCCCGAACTGTATAATATATCATTTACACACAAATACCCCTTTGGCATTTTTGGTGAATATGAAGTGGTTTTCTAAATTGGTTCACTCATCGCATCAATATAAGGAAATAAATTTCAAGCTCGCCTCCTAAGCTTACTTACTTGGGATGCAAATCTTAACTTATATTGCTCTTGTGAAGTGATCCATGGGATTCTACACAGAATTATTCATGGTTTATCTCTACAAAAATCATACTTCATGTTCTTCTCTGTGCAGAAAATGTTTTTTGTGCGCCTTCAAAGTACATAATTTCCTGCATGGAATCTGTGTTTTCTGCACAAAAACGTGTTCCTGTCATTACATTTCTGATAAGACTTGCAAAGTATGAGTACTGTACCAGGGGCAAACTGACTGGAATTGTTGTCGCTGCGTTATTTGCAACAGCATTTCTTGGGTGTTACAAAATTCTAGGGAATCAAACAAAAATGGATGTTTCTTTTCTATCCGTCACATGGGCAAGATACATTTAACTCAATGGAGGTTTAATTTTGAGTCAATATGCTTAGGGTTGGGTTCCATCCCTGATCAGGAAATATGGTTCCAACTATAGTCCTGGCTGATTGATATTATTTAAGTTGTCTGTTTGATAAATTGCTGGTTCTTATATTTAAAAATACCCGATTTAACCAAACCTTTGAGAAAGAAACTCTTTTATATCCACCCAGCCTCTTTCCCCTCTGTCTAGCTGGGCACTTCTTAGCAATATCAGCGCTGGAAGGATGTTGAAGGCGAGCTGGAGAAACATGGACTGCAATTTTTAGGTTGCAGCAGTGTGTATTACATACTATTAGTATTAGTGTGTAGTAAACAAGGCAGCAAAACCTTGAGCTGAGAAAGAATGGGATTCTAGCCAATACGTCTGTAGCCAGGTGTGCCTTTATGCAACAGGTGAGGTGAACTTGTTGCCTCTCAAATCCCTTATTTTATTTATTCATTTATTGGATCTATATTCCACCTTTTCTCCCAAAATGGGATTTAAGGAAGCTTATTGAACATCCATGAACAGCAAAACAGAGAACAGAACAGATTAGCTTCCCTCATCAGCTACCCCAAAGCTTCCTAAAAAGGGGATAGATCCATAAGTCTGGCCACCAAAATGGAAATCGAAAAGTGGAGACTGGTAAAAGGGAAAGTCATCCCCTTTGTTAACCAATACATTTTATTGTAATAAATTCATCTCAAAAGTAATGTTGTAAATGGAATGAGATGTTAAAGCAACAAATATTGTTCACAGTACCAGCTGTATTCTCTCCCAGGATATTCCCTTCTTTTCCCCATCAGTTTCCATTTTTGCCCCCCTTCCAAAAAAAGTTACAAAATATGCCTTCTGATCATGTTCAGTTCTCATTGGGAAGTTACAGGTTTCTTTCTCATTTTCAGGATCTTGCAATGGTAATAATGGTCTACTGAAGATCAAATTTGCTTGTTAGTATAAGGGAGAGCATATAAGGTGGCTATTGACTGTATAGATGTAAAATACATGAGAAATGTAAGCAGTAGTCATTGCATCCCAACTGTCCCGAGCCATTTCCCAAACTCCTTAAAGTCAAAGTGTTCCATTTGAAACTAATTGAAAGTCTCATTTATTGCACTTCTTGCACATGCAAATGCATGTGCAAATGCATCTAAGGAAGTAGACTTAAGTCTATGAAAGCTCATGCTGCCAACCTCTTTCTTTCAGTTAGTCTCAAAGGTGTTACAAGATCTTTACAGAGGTGCCAATAATTCTCTTTACTTACTGATTTTACATAGTAACAGGGCTATATCTTTTAATTTTTTGCAAATATTATTTCCTCTCTGTTATGAGGGGAATGGAACCAGTGTGGTATAATGTTAAGCCAAGAAAAGATCCAGATATGCATCCCCATTAAACTAGGAAACTCGCTGGCTGATCTCCTTCACTCTCATGGTGACCTACCTTGCAGGCTTGTTGTGAGGCTCAAGAGGGTCATGTGTACTACCTGAAGCACATTGGAAGTAAGATGAGAAATAAAGCAAGTAATAAGTGAATGTGTATGAGCCTCAAGACTTGGGGCGACACTGGGATTTGTCCACAGAAGATAAGGAAGACATACATCTTCCATGTTTCCCAAAACAACCTGATCATTGGCCAGGAATTGTGGGAATTCTAATCCAGATCACCTGGAAGTTGTTTGGTTGTCTACCTCTCAAGACTTAATGTCATGTAAAGAGCCTTAATGTAAAAACATTTCCCAAGAGGGTCATGCTGACAGCTGTGAATTTCCCAAATGTGTTGGATCCCATTTCAATGTTTACAGTTTTCTTACAATAATTGATTAACCTGCTCTTTGTTCAGAAGCCTTCGACATTAGCTTACAACCTCAATAACATAACAGTAAACAATAAGATCAATAGAGATGAATGAAATCAGCAGAGCTTGCATAAGAAAAGGAAAGAAATTGGGAAAATCTTAAAGTGGGGGTTTCATGTGTCACCAAAAAGTCATCAAGTCGTGTGTGAGAGTAGTCTCTTTTGGTTCATAGCTGGCGTCAAGGACTGTTTAACTATTTGAAGGGATGTCATACTGAGGATGGAGCAAGCTTATTTTCTGCTGCTCTAGAGAGTAGGACATGGGACAATGGATGGAAGCTCCAGGAAAAGAGATTCCACCTCAACATTGGGAGGAACTTTCTGACAGCAAGAGCTGCTCGACAGTGGAACACACTCCCTTGGAGTGTGGTGGCATCTCCTCCTTTGGAGGTTTTTAAACAGAGGCTGGATGGCCATCTGACAGAGATGCTTTAATTTTGAGTTCCTGCATGGCAGAACAAAGTTGGACTGGATGACCCTTGATATCTCTTCCAACTGTATGATTCTATGAAAGGAGAGCATTTGAGGGGTTTCATTTCATGGTAGGGCCCACTCCTGATGTCTTTGCTGGATTCCCCTTTGATATATTTTTAGCCTGGTATGCTAAGCAGCATCTGATGGATGGACCTGCCATTTCAGTTTCCCACAGCACCCCCTAAATAGCATCATTTTGGGGCATTCTGGGAAATTAAAATGGCACTCTATGGTCACCTGGAGCATCTTTGTAGCATGCTAGTGCTGCCAAGTAAGCACCCCAAAGCCTATCTAAATTACTCTTTCCAATTCCTGTCTCTAAAGTTGGTACAAGGTTGGCATTTTTGTACTGTGAAACTGTCTGTGCGTTTATGGAAAGTCGAGTTGTTTCGGAGGGACAGGGAGCAGCCTCAGATTTCTCTTTCTCACAGGTGGATTAAGGATGCTTTGCCGGCACAGCTGTTCTCATTGGAGCGTGATACTGTTCACAGACCCCTGAGGGTCATTCGCAGAATGCCTAGAAATTGCACAGGAGTAGTTGCGGTGGGCTTGCTAGAGACCCTCAATATCCAGATAAAATCCTCAGGGACCTCTTAATCTGTTAGGAACTACGTCCTAAAGAGGGAATATAAGAAACTGGTTCGTTATCATAGTGGCTAATGGATTTCTAATAGGACCGCAAGTGAAGTTTGTTTAAAATGTGTCTTTTCTCTGCTAACCAGTGCCTAAGTTCCTCTCTCTCTCTGTAGGCATTTGTATGCTATTTTAGCTTGTGTATTTATAATGTGGAACAGATTTTTAAAATTATGTTGATGTTGCATGCCTTCAAGTTGTTTGGGACTTAGTGCAATGCTAACATAGGGCTTTCTTGGCCAGATTTGTTCAGAGATGGCTTTCCATTGCCTTTCCTTGAGGCTGAGAGAGTGGGACTTATCCAAGGTCACCTGGTGGGTTTCCATTGCTGAGCAGAGATTCGAACCCTGGTCTCAGAGTTGTGGTTGTATACCACTACGTCATTCTGGCTCACAAGGTATATATGTAAATCAACAGCATAAAATTTAAATATGTTGGCTCCATTAAAAAGATTTTCACACATATTAAAACAATATTGAGTATCAAGTGGTTTGCACTACAGATGCAAAAATACCAACGTGTTGTGAAGGGTGGGAATGGGAGGAGAAACCATACAGCTCTAAAAATGAGTTTTTCATTACAAGTTGTGATGCTTGAAAAGGAGTTGGTAGTATCTTGCTTTATCCTAGTAGATGCCTTGGGAGGATGTCAGGTTTTGATATGAAGATAGGATGAGGATTATTTACTCAACCTGATGAACTCAGATTGTCTGGACCAAACTTGTGTGCCTTCAAGTTGTTTCTGACTTATTGCAACTCTAAGTTGAACCTATCACATGGTTTTCATGGCAGTTTTCTTCAAAAGGGTTTTGCCATTGCTATTCTCTGAAGCTGACAGTGTGTGACTTGCCCAAAGTCACCCAGTGGTTTTCCATGGCTGAGCCAGGATTTGAACCCGGATCTCCCAGTGTCCTAGTCCAGTGCTCAAGCCACTACACCATGCTGCCCCCTTACCATTAGAACATAAAAGTACACCAAGCTTAAATAAACTAGTTTGCGTATGATTTACATCTTTTCCATGGGAGTATGGCCTGGTGTGCTGTTATTCCTACCTCTCTTCCTCCATTCCTCCCTTTCTCTTTGGGGCCAGTGTTAGTTCAGAGTTCTCCCAAAACAAGAACTGTCTTCAAGGCTCTTCTTCTGTTTGTTTGCCTTTTGACTATGTTGCATTTGGCAACTTTGGCAATTGTGCCTCTGGTGCTCAGTTTGGACCTATAACGTTGTTACCCTATACGTCTTAAAAGGCAATACGGTTGTGTATCTGGATCAGATTGTAATACTGAACAATTGTTGATATTCTTTTCATTGAATGTACACTGATGTTATACATATTTTTGCTAGATTCCCTCCCTCGCCCCTCAATAAATCCATGTTAATACAGCTTTGGCCCCAGCAATCAGTCTTGCTAGCTTTACAATTGAAAATGAATGGTGTATACTACTGTATTATTGTTTCAACCACTGAGTTGATAGCCCATGACAGCCGCCCCGAAGCCTGATGTCCTCAAGTCTAGGTGTGATGAAATAATGCCTTGATGAGAAACTGCCTGGCCAACCCCATGTATATCACTATGCCATCCATGGGAAAAAGCAGAAGGTAAAAAATGACACCAGAGTCATGGGTTCCACTTTGGGGATTATACATTTGGCGCCGTACTTCCCTTACGTACTTCTTAATCCAGTTCTTGAGGTGTTTTCTAGGAAATCTTTTCATTTCTAGGTTGAAATGGCAGCTGGGAAGACTTATTTAATCTGGGTTCTGTTTGGGTAGAATACCCAGCCTGGTGTGTCATTTAAACTTCGTGACACATGTACCCACCCAGGGCCTAATGACTTGTCTGCGGATGAGCTGTTATTTATTACAGTCATGTAGAATAAAATTGATTGTCTTCTGCAATTAATCTTTCATTTGCCTCTAGCTCTGTTTTTAATACAGGACACACAGTTGCCTGTTTTTCAGAAATACTGTTTAATCACATTAATATCTCGCCCTCCCTTTCCCCCCCATCCCACCCCTTCTGCCTCTGGGCTGGGGAAGATAATTGTACAAACGAACAGCAAAATCTATATCTTTAACTTCTCTTTATGATTAAATTATGCAAATGACTTATCTCCTGCCCTTCCAAGCACTAATCATCTAATTAGGAATGATGTGTTAAAGGGAGAGTTTTGAAATGGGAGAAGGAAGCAAAAAGGCAGAACGTTGTGTTAGCGAGAAAGGGGCTGTTAAAAGTGCTTAGGGTTTTAGGTGGTTTTATTTAAAAATAAGGTTTCACTTTGTTCCTTAATGGATGGGACAGGGACAGTTTGAGATGGGACATAAAATGAAGGACATAGACAAAACTGGAACACATCCTGAAAAGTATGACCAGGGTCTCTTTCGCACTACACAGCTATAGCACTATGATTCCTCTTTAACTGCCATGGCAACATCATATGGAATCCTGGGATTTGTCATTTAGAGAGAGATACTTAGAATATTCAGCTGGAGAGATCTAGTGCTCAAACTACAAACCCCAGGACTCTGTAGGATGTTCCCATGGCTGTAAAATGGAATCATAGGGCTAACATTGCATAGTGTAAAAGTATCCCAGGATGGTGAGGGATTTGGAAATGCAGACCTATGAAGAATGTTTCTTAACTTGTTAGGTTGTTGTTGTGTGCCTTCAAGTCATTTCTGACCTATGGTGAGCCTATTATGGAATTTTCTTGGCAAGATTTGTTCAGAGGAGATTTGCCATTGCCTTCTCCTGAGGCTGAAAGCATATGACTTGCCCAAAAACCAGTGGGTCTGAGCTGGGAATTTAATCCTGGTCATAGTCCAACACTCAAACCATCTGAGGCAGAAGAATATTTTAATGCAGTGTGTTGTGCTTATCTCCTTTAACTTGTGTTTTAAACTTTCTTAACTTTGCATTTATTAATTAAATTGTTGTTTCATTTTTCATTTTTGTATTAACAGCTTTCTTTTAAGCTGTACTTTGTCTTAACTCCTTGTAGGTTGTGTTGAGTCCTGTGCTGGGAGGAAGGTGAGCTATAAATAAAGTTTGAATGAACTGGCTATGGTTAGCACAGAGAAGCAAAGATAGAAGGGAAGCTGGTTGAGAGTGGTCTTCAGATGTCTGACAGGCTGTCACTCAGAAGACAGAGTAGAGTTGTCCTCTGTTGCTCTGAAGAGTTGGATCTGAACCAGTGAGTGTCAATTGCAGGGAAAGAGAATTGGGTTTAACATGACAGAAAACTCCAGATGTCATATGCTGATTGACATTGGAAAAAACTGTGTTGGGGTGGATGTATGCTGAATATACTTAGCTGACACGACTGTTGTTGCTGCCTCTTGCACTGACCTAAGTAACGTCTAGCATCATTTCCAACTCTCAGTTGTGTGAAAACGTTATGATTAAAGGTCTCATTCAAGGTGTTATCCAAAAGAGGACTGTCTTATCTAAGGTTTTTCTACTATGGGCCAAAGCCGTGCAATAAGGTAGTATTTTCTTCTTTCAGTTGGGTCTTCCATACTATCTTAAGGACTCTCTGGCCTGTTACAGACAGCCAAAATAAAGCTGCTTCGAGTCACAGTGGAGGTATGGTGTTTCACTGATGCATGCGTCCTAAGAGTCCAGAAGCCGCACCAAAGCCACGATCCAGTCCTTAGGGCTGGAGTGTGGCTTTGGTGCGACTTCTGGACTCTTAGGATGCATGCATCATTGAAACACCATACCTCCACTGTGACTCGAAGCAGCTTTATTTTGGCTGTCTGTAACAGGCCTCTGTATGGAAGAGAGATGCAGCTCCCTGCTAATGCCTGTGTGTTTGCTGGCAGATGGTCCTGTGGTCAATTTTCAATGTTTCTCATTACAAGGACTACCGCGTATACTCGACTATTAGTCAACATCATGTATAAGTTGAGGGCAGATTTTGGGGACAAAATTATGGATTTTGATATGGCCCATGGATAGGTGGAGGGCATGTAACAAAGGATGTAAATGATGAAGCAAAGGGAAAACAATGCCAAAGAGCTTACAGAATTCCAGCAGGGAGAACTGTTTGTGCTCATACTAACAGTTGGATGGATGAGAGAGTCGAAGGCATCAATGCCTTTAGGACAGAATACATTTCCCTTTCACTAGGGATGATTTCTTTTATATATATATATATATATATATATATGAATTAAAGTACAGTACATGGATAAGCCAACTCAGGGTTTTTGGGTCAATTCTTTGACCGAAATTTTTAGACTTATACCATGAATATATACAGTAAGTAAAAAGGAAAGGAAAGACCCCTCTGCCTGCTGGTCAGGATATAAACTGCCTTGGACTAGATGGACAGATCCTGGCCAAGTATGGCTTTCTGTATTCATGTATGATTTTACTAGAGGTCAGAACATTTCCTTTTTTGTCATGGTCAGTAGTCATGCAGGCTGGCCAGAAGATTCTCAGAAATGTAGTCCCAAAAAGTAACTGTTCCAAGCTAAGGTTTATATTGAAGCACTTGTTTGATGGTTTTGTGTCAATATCATTGTTTGGAGATTCACCCAAAATGGTGATGACCAAGGAGAAAAAATACAGTATTTGCACCTATTCCTCACTGAGAGCCAGTGTGGTGCAGTGATTTGAGTGTTTGACTCTGGAGACTCGCTCTGGAGATCAGGGTTCAGTTCTCTGCTCAGCCACGGAAACCCACACACTCTCAGCCCCAGAAAACCCTGTGATAGGTTCACTTTAGGGTTGCCATGAGTAGGAAATGACTTGAAGGCACACAACAACAAGCACATTGAAGATCACATGTTACTTTAGGAACATAACATACATTCCATTTCTGTCAGTACGGCATAAAACCATCAAGCCTGATATATTAAAAGTACAGTGTACAGTGGGCCCTTTCCATCTGCGGGGGTTTGGTTCTGCTCCCCCCACCATGGATGGGAAAAACCACAGGGGCTCAAACCCATATTAGTCAGTGGTTGATAACATGTGCATGCCTGCATCAGTGTGTCTCTGAGCATGAACTGCCATTTCTGCAGGTGGCTAGCCTAACCAATCAGGTGGACTTGCTGCATTCAGAAAATAATTTCAAATGGAGTTGAATGAGCCCCTGGATGCCCCCCCCCCAAGTCCTGACCTGAAATGCCATTATTTTTGCTATCTTCTAGGTTGGCTTCTAAATTGTATAATTGTTGTTGTTAACTGCCCTTGAGTCAATGTCGACCCTTGCCAACCCCATGGATGAGACATCTCCAAGACTCCCTGTCTTCCACTGGTCTGCTTAGTTCCTGTAAATTCATACCCATGACCTCTTTAGCAGAGTCCATCCATCTATTATGTGGCTTTCCTCTCTTTTTACCTTCCTCCATCTTTCCTAGCATTATTGTTTTTTCCAGTGAGTCTTCTATTCTCATGATGTGCCTGAAGTATGTCAGCCTAAGTTTTGTCATCTTTGCTTCCGGGGAGATCAAGGACCCATTTGTTTCTCTTTTTACCTGTCTGTGGAATCCTTAGCACTCTTCTCCAGCACCACATCTCAAAAAAATTAACTGTTCAGCTCTTGCATACCATTACATAGGTAATGCTTGCTTCTTTTTTGTCCACATCAGCCACTGAGAATCTTGAAGAGCATTGCAGATTTGCTGATCTCACCAGCTGGCCATACCCAAGCTTACATAAT